>NC_053469.1:7464506-7561913 GCF_015227805.2 Hirundo rustica
ACTCACAGCACTGTCGAGCTGCTCTGTGAAAACAGATTTTCCACATGTTTAGCAAGCATCTGTTGATGGCTTAGCCAAGCATCACCCTGTCACTGTGGAGTGGAGGGGAGGCTGGAGCTGCCCATGCCTGGCAGCAGCTCTGGGCTGCTTCTGCCCTCAGCTGTGCCACGGGATTTGCCAGTTTGTGCTGTTCCAGCTCACCCCGTGGCACTGGAGAAGCTGGGCTGGGGGTGGAGGCTGGTGTGACACCCTGCTGCCACGAGAGGGAACGGCTTGGGGCATCTGGGGACGTGCAGCAGCTTGGGCTCCATCCAGTGACTGGCTCCCCATCCCAGTGTTGCATCTTGCCAGCCGGAGCTGCAGTCCCAGCCTAACCCAGTTTCCCTCTCGCTGTTGCCTGAGCTGAGCAACCTCTTGGAGTCATAGAATGGCCTGAGTTGGAAGGGACCTTAAAAATCATCTCTTTCCAATCCCTGTTCCCAGGGAAGTGACCCCAGAAGGTGTCCAGGGTGTCTGAGGCAGCTGTTCTGAGCCCATGCCCCCTTTGCCAGCTGCCTGCAGTTCCTCTTGTCAGGCTTAGCAAATGGCAACGTTGGTCACACACTGATCGCTCTTTTCTCGGAATTTTCTCTTCCACGAGCACCTGAATGCACCACCTTGTCGTGATGGGTTGATTTTTTATTCCCCTAAAGCTCTAGTTTCCATTACAGTCCCTTGGACACCCAGGGGCCTCTGAGTGGGTGCCCTGTAATTAAAAGCAATCCATTGCCATGTCTGAGGGGGCTGTGTGAGCTACGGGGCCGTGAGCCATGGTCTCCCGCAGCAGAGCTGTCAGGCAGTTCCTTCCTTAGAAAAGAGACACCAAAAATTCCTCTTCCGCCCCCGGCTTTGTCTTCCTGCCAGCCCTGGATTCCAGGTTTATTTCAGGGTCTTTTCTTTTGGGCTTGGGTAGGTGCAGAGCGTGTATTTTTTGCCATGTGAGTCTGACAACCCCTTGGGGAGGATGAGTGGGTGTCTCGAAGTGTAAGGGAGAAACTTGGCAAGTGTTTCAGCTCCAGGATCTCTTTGCATTTTTGGCTGTATCTCCTTTTAATCCTGCTGCTCTTAAACTTTTCTGAACCAGCAAAGCCAGCCCCGGCAGCGCTGGCATCCAGGAACGCCTGTGCTCCCATTCCTCGAAGGTCAGGTCACAGGGACTGCCTGCACTGGGGCTTCACCCAAGGGTGCCAGTCCTGGATTTCCCCTGCCCAAATCTCAGGATGGGGATGGTCTTACCTCCTCCACATCATGGAGAGGGACCCTCTGCTCTTGGAGGTGGGCAGGGCGGTGCTCGGAGCCGGCTGCCTGGAGGCTGGATGTGTGCTCCGTACTTGGTGATTCCCAAAGGGAGGTGCTCTCCTGCGCCTCTTGGGGTGATGCATTTCTTGTTGTGTCTTGTTCCGTGCTCCCAGCTTGATTCCTGGCCTTGTCTGTGGGATTTGGGGTCTGGTTTTCAGGAGGTGAAGGCAATCACTTAGCTGTGCTGGAGACGGGGGAAAAAGCTTCCCTTCAAGGTCTTTCCTGAGCTGCCGTTAAAGGAAGCATCCGGGAGCGTGCGGATTCATCTGGTGGAAAATCCAACACTTCTGGGTCATCCTGGGATTCTCCTCTTGGCTTTGCTGTTTCCTCATGGCATGACTTTGGCCGAGTGAGCACAGGTCCTGTGCCTTTCTCACTCACTGTTAGCAGGAGCCCGGAGGGGCTCCCGTTGTGCATTACTGAGGTGCTGTGCAATTCCCACGTGGAGGTGGGAGGGAGGGGAGGGACAGACCCTCTTGGCTCCCTTCCTGCCACACTGCCTGCAGGCTGGTGGTGCAGAGAGGGCTGAGGAGAGGAGATCAGGGGGAATGCAGAGCCAGAAGTGAAAGAAAGACTGAGAGGGCTCAACAGACCAGGATGTGCTGCTTCTCTGAGCTGGGGGAGCTGCTTGCCCGTGCACTTCTCCACCCAGCAGCTCTTCCCAGCCGGACAGCGGGACAGTGGCACGTGGCTGTCTCTGCCCATGGCTGTGACACACCGTCCCGTGAGGAGATGGGGTTTTCTCTCTGCTTTAAGGAGCTCAAAATGATCCGTGCGGTTGAAAGCTCCCTCACGTGCACCCGCGTCTCCTGATCTCTGCGAGTCAGTGACAGCTCCTCTAATTAGGCAGTGAGGAGGTAACCTTAGCAACTCCACGCTGCTGCTGGGGCCCAGCTCGGGTACCCCTGGAGATGGTGTGTGTGCTGCTCCAGTGGGCTCTCACAGGACAGAGAGCTCGGGGTGCCTGCACGCCGTCCTCCCTCCCCGGGAGCGCTGCCAGGGCTGGCGGTGCCGTCGCGGAGAGCAGGAGCTGGCACAGGGGGAGGCACCGATGTCCCTTCGCTGCTTGCTCTGTTTTGTTGATGCACAGGCTGGGCATTCTACCTGCCACAGCTCCAGGAGAGGGACTGGTGCAGCACTGGGAGGGAACTGGTGCAGGAGAAGGTGCTGAGCCCACTGCTGCACTGTTGTAACCTGTGCTGCAGGGACTGGGGACTTGGAGCTGCATCAGGAGGAGCTCTGCACCTGCAGGAGAGCAGGAACGTGCCCCCTGGCAGCACAGTGTGGGGCAGGCTCTTGGATAGCCCTTCTTGCCTTGCAGGAGGCAGGAGCTGATGGGCTGACGTCGGAGCAGTGCTGGGGCTGGGAGGGTGGTTTTGAGTGCCCTGGGAGCTGAGAGCACGGACATGCCACAGCACCCCTGTCCCTCTGCAGCATCCCCATCCCTCATCCTCCTCCCCATTTCACCGGACCTGCAGCTGCAGCACCAAGCACTCCCTTAAAGCCTGAACACGCCTCTTGCCCCGTGGGTTCTGGAAGGGGCCCTGGCTACTCAAAGCAGTGCTGGGAAATACTTTTTTATAGCAGCTGGGAGTGAGCCAGGGCAAAATATGAGCTGAGGCCGCTGAAGGGAGATAAGCTGAGACGTAAACTGTGATTTTCTGCCCTGTGAGCCCTATGCATGGATTTCATCTTTTAATGGAAGTGCAGTAAATAAAAGCCATTTTCACAATAAGCCGAGCAACAGGTCATAAGCGTCTGAGCCACTGAAATTGATAGAAGCGAGCTAAGCGTAACAAATCTCCCAAAATTGCACAGACTCCGCTTGTATCTGGTCCCTTCCTGCATCTCACCAATTATAGCAAATGGCAATTATTTCTGAGCCAGAGCTTTCTCTGAATAAAACTTCAGTCCAGCTGTAGATGCTTTATCTTCTTTTCAAATAGATTTGTACCGGACGAAAAAGCCCCAGTGGGTAGAAATCCCATTTGAAGGGGTTTTCCCGAGCAGTGTTTCCACAGACAGTGGATGCTGGACATGCATGGAGGTGCACATTTGACCAATCCATCGTTTGCTGGCTCTGGCTGAGAGGGAGATTTGGGGACACGTCAGGCACGCTCCCTTTTGGTTGTGTCTCTGCTAGGATGAGGTGTGGGCTGGGGATTGACATTCTCACTCCTGTGGAGCAGTGGCTTTTCCTCCCTCTTCCAGTTGGATCCAGTGACTGTCTCTTCCCAGTCTCTGCTCCAGGGCTATGTGCCAGTGCCCAGCGATGCCTCTGGGTGTAAAGCAGAGTCTGAGTCCCCACCCAGACTAAATGCAAAACACTTTTGTCCCTTATAACCTCTGTGCTTTTTTTAGAAGCATCTCTGCCGCAGAGCCTTGGGGATGCACCTGCAGCAAGGAGAGTGCAGGGGGGGAAATTTCCTTGTCTCCGCACCAGCTTGTCCCACTTAAAGGAGTTCCTTAGGAATTGATTGGCCTTTATTTGCAAGTGCTTGTACAGAGATTTTATATAGAGAGATGTGGCAGCGCTGGCTTTACCTTTTCAGTCTCCAGTGCGCAGTCAAAAGCCTGAACTTTTTGGCTCTGGGTGTTTGAGCAGGACATCCCTGGTGCTGTACAGGCCCTTGGTGTGTATTTGGTCAGTCCTTGACCAAATGGCTGTGCTGGGGCATCAAACATCTCAGGCCCCATGTTTTCCTGGAGGCAGGATGGAAGTGCCTTGCTTGGGATCCGCTGGAAGCGTGTTCCTGCTGTCAAATGCTGCTAGAGATGCTGATGAGGAAATGCCACAGGGTAGTGGGCGTATGAAGCTCAACTGACTGTCTGATTGATGTCATTAGAAAAACCCCTGGGAAGCTGGACGTGTTCTGTCTCTGGATTTCTCCAGAAGTTGTAGCTGAACAGCTTCTCCATAGGTGAGCAGAGGCTGCTAATGTGGCACCCTCCTGTGTGCCTGGAAAAATGGCAAGGGCTGAAATTGCCCAGGGACTGATTAGTGTCTCCTGGTCTTGTCAGTGAAGTGCCTCAGGTATTCTGCAGTGCCTGGGAGCCTGTGGGATGGGACAGGGAGGTGCATTTCCTGCATCCTGTGGGATGGGACAGGGAGGTGCATTTCCTGCATGGTCCCAGAGCCGCCTCTCAGGACAACTCTCACCAACAGGAGCGATGAGCGTTGCTCAGTGGTGCGTCCTCCCCTGTCATGGGGAGCGGGGTTTGATTGATTCACTCTGTGTTAGCTTCTCTTGAGCAAAACTCCTGGTTATTTTTTATAATTTTTTACCTGAGCCTTGGGAATTACATTCCCCATCTCCCTTGGAGGGTTGCTAATGAAAAGCACTGAACCAGCTTGTCTTCACTTTAATTCGTCTGAGCTGGCAGATGAATTAAACATCTCCAAACGACTCCCAAAATATGTCATGGAATCCCAGAATGGTTTGGGTTGGAGAGGACCTTAAAGATCATCTCAGGGCAGGGACACCTTCCGCTATCCCAGGCTGCTCCAAGCCTCATCCAGCCTGGCCTTGGACATTCCAGGGATCCAGAGGAAGCCACAGCTTCTCTGTGCCAACACCTCACTACCTCCACAGGGAAGAATTTCTTCCTAATATCCAATCTAACCTTGCCCTCTGTCAGTTTGAAGCCATTCCCTCTTGTCCAGGGCTCTTGATACATCCCACCACAGGGATGCAGCCTCATCATCCACCTTCGGAGCCTCCTTTATTGGCAGTGTGGGAGGTAAATCAAATAAAACACAGGCTCAGCATGGTTATTCAGTACTTCCCCCTTCCCCTGGTGCGTGGTTCTGCAGGCAGAACGTGTTCATTTACTCGCCTAAACAAAATTTCATCGTCCACCTCCCGCGGTGTGTAATGAATCCAGCCAGTGATGCTCGGCCCCTGTAGCCACAGCAAACCCGAGCTCCTCAAGATGCTGCACAAACTGTGACCTGCTCTCTGCATCTTGCAGCGTTCCCATAATGCAGTTGAGCCCCACAAACCTCTTTGCAATTTGGGAAGCGCTGTCTTTGTTTCCTTTTGCATTACCAGCTGTAATCCCTGCCTGGCGCTGCCCCTTCCTGGGTAGCTGTTTATTTTCCTTAATCTTTTATGAAGTACTTTTATCATAAGCTCTCTGAAAATCCGCTGAAATGAGACCCTCCAAATCACCTTCATTTATTTTAAAGGCTTGCTTTTGCTGATAACACTGCCAGGTTGCTTAGCACACCTCTTTTCCACCCTTCCTTAAGGAAGTTGTCTTGACCTTGCTCAGATTCCACTTTGCTGCCTTCCACACTGGCTGACCCCTAATTAGACTCTGAGTGAAGTTCTCGGGCTCCTGCAGTTTGGTATTTAGTTCTTTGGTCCTGGAGCCATGGCCTGCTGCTTTTTAAAAAACAAAATAACAATGTTAAAAAAAAAATTAAAAAATAATGCTGCAGCTGTTGCACTGTTTACACGGCTTTTAGGGAAAGCATCCAGGGCTTGGCAGATACTGCAGGAATTGTATTAGAGTTTGATACAAGTCTCTGTACCTGAGCTAAGAAGCCTTTTCAGATGTGTAGGAGTGAAATTAGCTTGGCAGCCAGGATGCACAAGTTTGGCTAAGTACATATAATCCTAGAATGGCTTGAGATGGAAGGGACTTTAAAGCTTACCTCATTTCAACCCTGTGCCATGAACAGGGACACCTTCCACTAGCCCAGCTTGCTCCAAGCCCCGCCTGGAGTTCCCAACACCTCTGGTGTAGTTTTTTTTTGGTAGTTTGTGCCTCGTTTGAATAGGTTTGTTTGTTGGTTTGTTTGTTTTCCAGGAGATGCTGACCCCTGAAGACAAGGAGAGCTGTGAATGAGCTGTTTGCCCACAGCCAGCAGCCTTAGGTCAGTCCTGCTGTGCACAGGGAGGCTGCAGCACGGCCCAGCACTGCTGCATGAGAATTATTATTTTCTCTCCTGGGTGGTAAAAGCAGCCCATTCTCAAGGCCCGTGGCTGTGGCCTTCTACCTGGTGTGAAAGCTTGGGGAAAAGGCACGCCGCGTGAGCAGCTTTCTGTATTTGGGGAAATGGGGCTGTTCAGAGCAAAACCCCCACTTTGCAGGCTCAGGCAGAGCTGTACCCAGCTGCTGGAAGCTGAAGTTAGATAAATTCAGGTAGAAAACGAAGCTCCAACGCCCAGATGGAATTAGGAGGCTGCTGTGGGGCGGGAGGTTGTGCTGTGGGATTGCCGTGATCCATCCTGTGTTTGGGAACAGCTGGATCCTGGAAGTGCTGCTGAGGTGGCAGCTCCTTCCCAGGCTCAAAACGCTGGGAGTCTTCAACAGACTGGGATATTGCTCTTTTTTTAGGCTTTCTACCCATTAAACAAGGTTCTTCCCGGGCCTCTCAGGAAGGGTGGGATGCGGGAGGGATGTCTGACTGGAAGCATCCATCCTCCCCTGCATCCCTCCTCCTTCTCCCCCGTGCCCTCACTCCTCTCTGCGAGGTTAAATGCCACAGCAGAGAAGGAAATTGAGTTTCAGTGTCTGTGCTCCCAAAGGCTGCTCTCAGCTAGGGAAATGCATCATCCCTCTGGGCTCTGCTGCTAATCCCTCCTGGGGATTGCCTGGAGCCTGGGAGGCAATGACACATGCCCGGGGGGTTGCAGCTGGTGCTCCTGGTGTCCTCAGGTCAATGGGATACCGGTCCCATTATGCACTTGTAATGGAGAGGAGATCTCTGAGAGCAAGGATTTATTCACTGTGTCTGGCCTGGCAGGAGCAATTTGGGATTGTAAGGAATAAGTAATCAGATTTCCATTTTCCGAGGGCAGTGCCAAGTGAAAATGTACGAGTCTATTTCCTTTTTTTTTTTTTTTTTTTTTATTATTGTTTAGAAATAACAAAACCTTGTGTCCTGCACACAGGGTGGGCTCTGCATTAAAAATAGAGATTAAAGACCTGGAGTACAGCTACAGAATCCTTGTGAGAAAGAATCCAGGACGTTTTGCTCGGGAATCCCAGGGTGGAAGAGATGCCGATGCCAAGATGGGCTTGCAGAGAAGGGAAAATCGTGTTGTGCCACATCCTCCCACCCCCAATCTCCTTTCCTGTGGCACTCAGGGAATTCTCCTGCTCTGATCATACAGGTTGCCGTCAGCTCATGCTTCAAAGAAAGATGTTCCACAGGTCTCAGTTTTCGGGAAGCGGAGGGAAATGGAGCCCGTGCTGCCCATCGGTGTGTGTGCATATGTACACACACGTATGTGTGTGTATATAAAAAAGCAGTTTTAGGCACGTTGGCTGATTCATTAAAAATAATCGTTATTGGTTCCACAAATTACTGGCAGTATTGCTGTGGCTGCATTACAGCCTCAATTTTCACTTGATTGCCACCGCATAATTTTTAAGCAAATAACCAAAGCATTCTAACTTAAATATTGTCACAGTATCCTTTTAATAGGCAAATGAGGTAATTATAATCTCCTTGGATAATAGGATAGCTTCTACCTACCAACATGCATGTAATGCATTCTGCTGATTTTAGGACGATTGGGAGAGCTCCGTTTTCTTTAGTGGCAGCTCTGCAAAGCTGGAAAAAACCCTTCAGCCGGGTGAATAGGGAGAATCCTAGAATCATATGTTAGGAAAATTAATCCACAAACACCAGAGGTTTATGTCCAAAGAGGAGACAGAGGAGTCCTTTTACTTTATTGGAATAAAGGGAGAGGCCATGGGGCGTTTCCCCTGGGGTCTCTCAGTTTTTTGGAGGATGCAGTCTCCTTTTTGTCCCAATTTCCCGGCCGCATTTCCCTCTCTCTTTCCCATTGGCTGAGGTACTTGAGAGGTACAGACTTCCCAAAATGCCTAAGATTCCCCTTTTAATGTATAACCCCCCTAATTTTTAATTTTTATGGGATTTATGGGTTTTCCCCACTGTTGCTTTCATCTTTCAATATCCAATTTCATTTACAAACAATGATTTGTTTGTAAAGGCGAATTTCTTCTTTCCCATTCATCAATCAGTAGAATCCTTCCCATTGTTCCTCTTATCTCTCAGTGCTGGTTTTATCTTCCAGCAGACCCAGGGCTTGTTTGCAAAGACAAATCTTGTCATTCCTCTCACATGCAATATCCTGAATTGGAGGGGACCTACAAGGTTCAGAGAGTCCTGGCCCTGCACAGACACTCTGACAATCCCACCCTGTGCCTGAGAGCGTTGTCCAAACACCCCTGGAGCTCTGGCAGCTTTGGTGTTGTGCCCAGTCCCTGGGGAGCCTGGCCAGTGCCCAGCACCCTCTGGGGGAAGAATATTTTCCTAACATTCAGTCTGAATCCCCTTGACACAGCTCCAGCCGTTCTCAGGTTCCCACAGAGCTCAGGGCTGCTGTGACATCCCCTGGCCTTCCCCAGCTCTCTGCCCTCCTCAGTGCCCAGTGGAGCTGGACGTGTGTCCTGGTGCTGAAGCTAATAGGGGTTGCTTTTGTCTAGGAAGAGTTTGTCCATATGGCCAGGGGATAAGCTCTGAAATAATGAGCACAGTGCTGGCTGGCTTTTGGGATTAGTGGCTGAGTGGAGCTTGTGGTAAAGCAAGAGTTTCTGGCATGGTGCTGCCTTCTTAAATGGAGCTCTGAACTCTCGCAGCCCCAAAACCCAAAACACTCTCCCACTGGCTTCCCAGCTAGCTCTGCATGTTGAATTTTGGGCTTGAGCAGCAGTGTTCAGCTCCAGCTGCTGGAGGCTGGGGGCTGCAGGGAGCTGGGCACAGGCAGAGGTTGTCCTTGTCCTTGGTGCCCAGCAGCTGGCTGCACCTGCTCTGCCACCTTCCCCTGGAATATTCACAGGAACATACGTTCACAATAGATGTGAACATACTCAGGAACGCTCTCCCTGTGAAGAGCTGGTGCACAGGGAAGGGCACAGGGGGAGTTTGTTCCTCACTTGTCCGTGCAGAAGTTCCATTGGCCTGGTCTGAGGTTTGCAGCGAGGTGTTAGAGAAGGTTTTTGGCACTTGCAGCTGGAATTGGTGGAGGGAGAGCCGGCAGCTCTGAGGCCGTTCCTTCTGATTTCCAGGTGAAAGGATGGCTGCTGGGCTTGGAGCTGCTTCCAGTGCTCTGCACAGGGAGGGGAGGATGGGCAGGAATTTTGCCCATTACCCACATCCAGGGGCAGGAATTGGGATGCAGGATGTGCCTGTGAGCAGGACTGGCTTCCTTCACCCTGCCAGCCCAGGGGGATGCTGTGCACGCAGGGGAGCTCACAGGAACCAATGGCCACACAAGATTCACCCCAAATCCATCCCTTTCACCATCCCCTGCGCCTCCAGTCATGGCTTGGTGACTCCCTGGCCATCCAGCGTCCACCAGAGCAGCATTTCACGAACCAGCATCTCCTCTGTCCCCACCGTGTCCCTGGTCTGCCTGCGATGGAGCCGATGGGAAGGAAACCACAGCTGCCAATGACCCTCGCTGCTGTACCTAAGCCATCACCTAAGCGATACTTCCCTGCTTTCTCCACCCTGCCTCCGGTGATTGTAGCCGGGAGAATGCCTTGATTGCCGACAGCTTCTCAGGAGTTGCGGCACAATTGAATCAGTTCCCTTTCAGTGCATAGAAGCCCTTGAAATTGTAATCACGGGCCATTCTGCATCTCTGCATTGTGTTCAGCAGCCAGCTGCGAGCCAGCCTCTCCTCCTCCTCCTCCTCCTCCTTCTCCTCCTCCTCCTCCTCCTCCTCCTCCTCCTCCTCTTCCCTGAGCCCCCCGGGCAGCGCTGGCACCGATCCCCTCGCTCTCACCCCTGTCAGGGTGCAGGAGTTTGCATGGCCTCTGCAGATAAGGCTTGTGATGGAGTGGGCTGGGATGGCATGGGAAAGCCCGTGGGAGCCGGTGAGGTGACCTGTGGGGACAGAGGCTGCAGGGTAGGGATGCTGTGTTTGTGTATCTGCATCCCTCCCGGATGTGGAAGAGGGAAAGTCCTGGCTGGAGGCAAAATGAGGACGGTCCCAGGCTCCTGCCCTGCCTGCTGTGCCACTCGAGGCAAGTGGATGCAGCACTCAGAGCTGGAATCCTGGCTTTGAGGTGAGCCCTCTCCTAGGAGAAATCCACTTTTCTGGGGGGAAGCTCCAGCCATGAGCAGGGGGCAGCCACATCCCTCTGCCCAGCCTGTGGGACTGAGGAGAAGCCAGAAGAGAAAGTAGAAACGAAATTAACCTCTGCTGTCTTTGGAGCAAAACCACCTGCGTCTGTCCCTGCTGCTGTGCTGGGTGTCCCAGGGAGATGTGACCAGGAGCTGTGCAGGGCTGAGCTGGTGACTCCAGGAGAGTTCCCCTGAGGCGAGGCCGTGGCAGTGCCTCCCTCCTGGTGCCATGCAGCTCTTTTATCCCCCATTTATCAAGCGCTGCGCTTCCTACGTCATCGGCTGGATTTCTGCTGCTCTTGCTCTTCTTTCTCTTCCCCTGACCCTTCACTTTCTTTGCGCTGCATCATTTTTTATTTCCTTGGCTTTCCTTTCGTCCCCCGTCTCCCCCTCGGCGTCTTGCTGCTCCCTCCAGAAGCTTCCCGGGCGTTCCTGTGCCGCAGGGCCGTGTCGGTGCCGATGCCAGCAGGAGCAGGAGGTGCCTGGCATGTCCCTCTGTTCCCATTCCATGTGGGCAGCTGAGGGAATGCTGCCTGCTGCCTGCCCAGAGCGAGAGAACACGGCAGAGGGTCAACGGAAAATTGAGTGCGGAGAGAATTAGGGCATCAAGGCAGAATAATAAAACCTATTGCTGCTGAAACCGTGCCAGGAGGAGCTATAAAGGGAGGGCTGGGTGCCAGCTCTAGGGGAAAAGATATGATGCAGTGTGACCCAGAGCTCATCTGTCTGGAAATGAGCTGCTGGGCATGGAGACAGCAGGGAGGTGACACTGGCTGTGTCACCTCCCTTTGAGACCCTCACTCCTCTCCCCACAGTCTCCAGTGTTCACTGGCAGAGCTTGCTGGTTTGGATTCGGTCTGGCTGCCGTCAGGTGTTGCTCTGTTCCTTCCCTGAAGGTAAATCTGAAAGGTAAATAAGTATTTAGTGGGAAAGAAGAGCCTGAAGGAGGGGGACAGATTTTATCCTTCTGTTTGTTCTCACATCTCAGACTTTCTGCATGAGGAAAACCTAAAACTCGTTAAGCTTAAAAGGCCTGAAGTCCCCAGAGTGCAGCGTGGCTGTCCTGTCCTGTAACAGGGTTTGTGGATTTGCTCAGCTTTCAGCACCGCCGTGTCTGAGGCTTCAGGACCGTGCTCTGCTGGAACAGATCTGACAGACTCGTTTGCTTTGTTAGGACGTTTTTTTCCCCATTTTATTTTTCTCATGTTGGGGAGAGGAACTCTCTCAAGGTGGCAGTCAATTAAAAATAACCAAACTCCAAACCTGGCTGCTGTGATCCATCCCTCTCCCTTCACTAAGCCCCATCGGCTCCCTCTGAGTGCAGAAGCGATGTTAGCAATGTTAACAACATCCTCATCACAGGACCAGTCTTTAAGGCAGCCTGGTTTGTCTCCAAGGCTTTCAAACTTCCTTTTGTCCGGAGAAGTCAAAGTGAGTTGTAGGCAGCCAGCTAGAACACGTGTCCCTGGGGGATCCTTTCCCTGGCAGATAGGCAGGGGGCTGTTCCTTATTGAGGTCTCCAGCACTCCTGAGCGCTCTGACTGTGCAACTGTCACGTCAATGCGCTGCATTAGGGCACGATGGGATGCACTGGGAAAGGGCCAGGGAAGCAGAGACATCCCTGGAGCATCCCACAGCATCCCTGCTTGACATCCCACAGCACGATGGCACCTCCAGGCTTCACGGGAGCACCAAGCCCCTGGAGACCCTTTGCCACAGGACCTCTTAAGTTTTACCCACGGCCTCCTGCTGGCAGGAGCCTGGATATTCCTGGCAGGATGGCCAAGACCTTGGTTAACCCCGTCCTGGAGCTGGGGACATGACCAACTTTCTTCTCACGCCAGAGCTGGGAAAACAAATGGCCCTGGCTGCAGCTTAAAGATTTCGTCCTCACATCAGCTGGGGCACAGCAGCTCATATATTCTCGTTTCCCTAAATGAAGGATGCACTCAAGCAATCAAAAACAACTTCTGGGACAATCTGGTTCCATTATGTCTAATGGCAGCGGGCGCACGTGGTGCGTGCTGATATCTTGGAGAAACAAAGAGGGATTTTCCCATTATTCAGAGAATGGATGAGACGTGAAATGAACTCCTCAGAGGCGTTTCAGTTTGTCACAATAGAGCAAAGTGAGTCACGTTTGGAGGATTCGGGAACAAAATGTGTGCAGCTTCTTGCATTCCCCTGTTTGTGTGCTCCCTCCCTCTTCTGTCCCGCTCCTCCCTTCTCTTGTTAAAATTTGGCAGCACAAACCCAAACTCAAGGCACACTTGCTGCACTTGTTGAGTCATCAGTGGAAGTGAGATTCTAGCACTCTCCTGGAATGGGGCTACAGGAGCTCATCTTATCAGCTCAGGCATCAGCAGATGCTCCTGAAATGGGATTTCATTTGTCATTCCGTTTGGGAGCCCAGAGGAGGCATCACTTTGTGTCTTAAAAGCTGTGACCACGAGGAGCAGCTAATTAACGGCATCTCAGTTCTTCTGGATGTTGTAGTTGGAGCACTAAAAAATCACCAAATATCCTGTGAACTGGAATAAACAATCTCATCTTGATAAGTAAGCTAATGGATTCAGTGGGCTGTGGGATGTTGTATTTGCAGCCCTGGGGCTTCTTGACACAGCCAGAGAGGAGCATCCAAAACTTTTCTCACAGCTTTCCCTTGGAAAAAGGGAGGGAGCATGGAGGAACACTTAATTTGTACCCTCCACCTGGCTGAATTAGAATTAAAACTGCCATTTTACTTTGGCATATTGTTTTCCATGGCTGAATTGCAGGAGGTTTGGGATTCTGCTGGGCAGGTGCCCTACCTCCAGCTCAGCTCCATCCTAAAAGAGGGGTGGGGAGGCAGTTTTGCCATCAGCAGAGGCCCAGGGAGGGTGACTAGCACTAGTTCAGGAGCAATGTCTGCCTGCACCCCGTTGCTTTTGTGGCACTGAAGGGTTTCCAGAGGACAACTGGTGCCCCCAGAAGGTCCCACCTCAGGCAGGGGGAGGTGCCAGGGCATTGTGCCAGTCCCAGCGGGGCAATGAGCTGCCTTACCGAGATCAGCACTTGCTGCACACCCCTGGCTTTGGGTTATTGACGCTTTTCAGGTGGAGTTTATTCCCAAAGCAAGGCCGGGAGCTGGCGTAGGGATGGTGCTGCAGAGGCTGCTGTGGGCAGCTCTCCTCGGTCAGACCGTGTGCATTTGGGAAGGGCAGCGCCAAGTACCGCGGTTCGCTTCTCCTAAGCACGGTGTCGTTTAACTTCCTCCTGCGGAAATGCTCTTCAAAAAGAAATCCTTCACAGGCCAAGCTTAATTAGAAAGCCTCGGACATAAATGTCTTTGTGCTCCCTTACCCCACCCCGGCCACAGAGATCCCTGAAGGCGGGGAGGGGAGAGCTCCTCTTGCCGCACTTTTCCCCGGAGTGCTTTCTGCCTCTTGTTGAGCTCCTCTTTGCTGCACCTGGGTTGCTGATTAGAGAATTGCCTTGAAAGGCATCTTGAAACTCTTAAAGGACTGTTTCCCGACTTAACAAATCAATGCATTAAAAATCTATAAATATTTAATCGCTGTTTGCCCTCCGGTGGGGCTGGCGTGGTGCCTCTTCCCCTGCCAGCCCTCCCCTCCACCGTTAAGACCCTTCCCTGCAATGCCCAATTAATCCATTTATAAATGACGGCTGCGTGACCGTTCCTGTTCTCTGGCAGCACCAGGTCTATGGAACAAACAGCCCAAAAGTGCCTGGGAAAACCCTGCCCAACTCTCCACCTCTTTCTTTGCAAGCCATGGTCCTGAATTGCAAAACAAAAACCAATCCCCGAGCAAACTCTACAATTATTTAGAAAAGAGACGCAAATAATCTGGTTTATGAAAGGGATTCTTTATCACTGTGAACATTTTTTAATTTTTTTTTTTTTTTTCCTCCTTCGCTGCAATTAAATTCAAGGTCTTGTATCATCTGCTGTCATCATTCCCAGGGGGAAAAAAGCTCTGGATGTGACAGCAAGAGCGTGTTGGGAGGAGGAGCCCAGGCTGCACCTTGAGGTGGGGTGGCAGCCTGTGCTGGGTGCTGTGCCTGCACCCCTCGGGGGTGGAAGGCTGCTGTGGGGGCTCTGGGGTGAACTGGGGACGGGTCCCCGAGCTGGGATGACACACAGGGAGCAGGCACCATGCTCTGCAGGCTCAGCAAGCCCCAGTTTCCCAGCAGAACTGGTGAGGATGACATTCCCAGTGACATTCCCAGTGCCCGCTCGAGCTGCACACAACTCTTTGTGGGAGGGGCAATAGAGTTTCAGGAATGGAATGGGAAGGGAAAGGGAAAGGGAAAGGGAAAGGGAAAGGGAAAGGGCCCGTCACGGCAAGTGAAAGGGAATTTCTTGCATGTCCCTTTCCCCTTTCCCTTCCCTTTCCCTTCCCTTTCCCTTTCCCTTCCCCTCCCATCCCTGTCCCTCCTCTCCCCTTCCCCTCCCCCCCTCCCCTCGCCCTCCTCCCCGCCCCCCCCCTCCCCTCCCGCCCTCCCCTCCCCTCCCACCTACCCGCCCCTCCCTCCGCTCCTCCCCACCACTCAAAGCTCCCTAACCACTAAAAACCAGAAAAAAACAAAACCCCAAACATTCAGGGAAAAGCTGCTGGCAAGTTCTGTAGCAGAGGAGCAGAACTCCCATGCTGAGCTGCCTCTCCTCTGTCTCTCCTTTCTCCAGCTCACCAGCCCGATGGCTTCGTGCCACGCTGCTGCTGCTGCTGCCTGCAGCATTTGTGTTTTCTGTTTTCCCTGGGACTTGTCTGGGATATTTCTGGGGCCTCTGGCCTGAGGGATGGGAACAGGCAGGCGCTGGAGCAGCTGTGCCAGGGCTCTTCCCGGGCACTCTCCTGTTCTCAGTGCTTAGCAGTTCATTGGCCTTTGCCCAGCTCGGGGGTTTGGCCATCTTTCTCTGTTCTCCTGAAAATGTGCTGTTTGAGGGGTTCAAAGATGACAAAGTGAAGGCTTAAAAAGGGCAGGAATGAGTGTCTTGGTGCTGGTCCTTCTCCAAGCTCTTCCCTGAAGGTGCTTCCCAGCCTATGGGTTTGTGCAGGGAGAGCCCTGTGGGTACCAGGAGTGGATGCTGCTGGCTCTGTGCTCTTCTGCTTTCCCCTTTTGGGAAGTCCCAGGGATGTGGGCTGGCTTTTCTGCATATTTAGGGAAGCTGTGTGTCCCAAGGTTCAGTGCTGTTGGTGCTGGGTCCAGCAAGAGGCAGGAGGATGCCTTTCCCTGTAGGAACCTCAACAGGTTGCTCCTTTGTCCTGGACCGTGAATGTTTCCATCTGGAATCTGCTTTATTTTTACTTCTGAAAGTGAAAATGAGAGAGAACCAAGTGTGTGAGGCTGAATTACTCCATTTTGGGGGCTTTTGTGGAGCCCTCCAGCCTACAAGGAGCCTGGGAAAGCTGGGAGCAGTGTCAGGAGCTATCCCAGTCTGGAAACAATGATTTCTCCCTCCTCCCTCCTTCGAAACGGGAGGGAAATTCCAAAAAATCTCACTGTGACAACTCTGACAGTTCTGTTTCCATTTGCTCAGAAATTACCTTTCAAATATAGTTCAGCTCTCTCCAGCAGACCTGTCAGGGGAGCTCTTCCAGGACAGCTGAGGAAGAGAGAAAGTACTAAAGCAGCATCCGTCCCTGCCATCTCTGAGGGAACTCAACGTGGCACATTTCAGCTCTGGGTGCCTGCGCTGTGCTCTCTCCTTCTGCAGCACCAATCCCAAAGGGAGACAATGTTCTGAGTATTATAATTTGATGATAATAATTCAGCATTTACAGAATCTTCTATCTCTGAATAACAAAGCATGTCAGGGGGAAAAAAAAAAAAAGTTATCCCTGGTGATAGGTGAGGGGGTGAGGGGTGAAGTTGAGGGAGTTGAGCTGAAGATCTGGAAGGGAAACTTGGGGCTCCTGGCCTGTGACTTGGGGGGTATTGCATTCCTGATGAAAGCAGTGTACACTGAGAGGTTTTTACATCCTTCTCGCTGTATCCCAGCTGTGTTTCAGGGAATGTCACCAGAGGATGCTGATGGGGTGCTGTGGATGTCGAGGGGTTGCTGAGCTCACAGCACATCTCCGTGCTGGGCTCTGCTGGAGGTGAAGATGCCACCTATGAGAGAAGGGTGTCCCAGGGCTTTGGAAACCGTGAACACTTTTTTTTGTTTGTTTGAAAAACAAATGAATTCAAGCTTCCAGGAAGGGTCCTGGTGCTGTTCCTGGCAACAGAAGGAATGGCAGAGGCTCCGAGCGCGGGTGGCATTGTGGCGCTGCCCTTGGAGCGGCGTCAGGCATCTGCATGAAAGCCATGAAAGCCATGTCGGAATGATCATTATCCCTAATTGTTCAAACTCCTCCTTGGCTGCATGATTTCACTTCTGAAATGACCGAATGAGAGGATGGGTGGGGGGAGAAGAGAAGGGGGGGGGGTCTGCGGCAGTGAGTCAAAACCAGGGATTAGAACAGAAATTGTCTTATAATTAAAGTTCTGGAGCTGCTGCCGCTGCAGTGTAATTGCTAATGGGGATCAGTGAGGCGCAGATGAGGAAACGTGGAGATACCTGTTTGTGGTGAGCCTGGGAGCGGGGCTGAGCAGGCAGCACCACGCTGTTTGGGGGGACAGCTGGGGCTGGATTTGGGGGATCAGCAGCATGACAGGGAGGGGACAAGGGACAGACGCTGTGCTGCTGCAGCTCCTGGAGGCGTTTCAGGCTGGATGCAGGGCGGGGGACACTCTCTGACCTGGGGTGTGTGTGCATTCAGGGATGCTGAAGCACCTCGCAGTCCCTGCTGCCACATGCATGTGTTTTCCTCCAAGAGCAGCCAAGCTGTTGTTTGTGTGGAGGGAACATTTTATTTGGTGTGTGCTGGCCTCTGCTGCTTCATTTCATGCTCAGTGCTCAGAGATCAAGGGCTGTTCCTTTCCCAGACCCTTATTAAATGCTTCTGGGTTCCTGGAACTGCTTGGTTAGCCCAGGGAGGTGTATTTTTCCCAGTCCAATGCTTGTGGCTGTTTTCTTGCATTCCTCTGCCCCTTCCCTTTTGGGGAGAGTTCTCGCTGGTGGCACGATTAGAGCTGCATGTCCATGAGCACTCAGGAATGAGCAGTTATCTGTGTCTGCTCCCAGCAGAGGCCTTGGCACTGCTGGCCACCAAAATGAGCTTCAGTGACCCCAGTTTGTGCTCCAGGGTCAAAAGGAGTTATTTTCGGTTTTGCCTCCTGCACAGCCAATACCATCCCTTCTCATTTGGATGTTCCTCCTGCTGGTCTCTGCCCATTCCTGCCTGGAGGCTGGAGTGGAGCTGGATGTGGCCCAAAATCCAGAGGTACCAAGAGGCTTCTGCCCAGGGCGAGACTGTGGGATGTGCTGTTCCATGGAGAGGCATTAAACTGGTGACAGCAGTGACTGTTTGTTGTGTTGTCTCTTAAAACCATAGAATCACAGAATGGTTTGTCTTGGAAAGGACTTTAAAGATCTTGTTACACCCCCCTGCCATGGCAGGGACATCTCCCACTGTCCCAGGGTGATCCAAGCCCCATCCAGCCTGGTCTGGGACACTGCCAGGGATCCAGGGGCAGCCACAGCTGCTCTGGGCACCCTGTGCCAGGGCCTCACTGCCCTCACAGAGAAGAATTTCTTTCTGCTAACTCATCTAAACCTGCTGTCTGTCAGTGTGAAGCCATGCCCCCTTGTCCTATCGCTACAGGCCCTTCAATAAGCCCCTCTCCATCTTTTTTTGTCATCTCCCTTCAGGTGCTGCCGTGTCCTCTGCATGTGATGGGGGTGGAGAGGGTGACTGGGATGGGGCAGTGCCAGGCTGCAGGGACTGCTGCTAATGCACATCCCTGCAATATGCAAAATGCTCACAGGAGCAGTGGGAATTTCTGCCTGACCTCAGCTGGTGCGATCAACTGATGCCCTGAAGCATGAAAATAAATAGCTCTGACTCATAAGAACAAGTGCTGCAATTACTTTAGCTAGGATAAAATATTTGTAAGTATCTAATCCTTCCCTGCACCATGTGCAGGAGCGAGTCCTTATCTCCTCGCTGCTCCCTCTTCCCTCCAGCAGCACAGATCCCTGTAAAGCAGGAGCCTCTCCAGCTCCAGGGGCCGTGGCACATCCCTGCAGCACCGAGCTGGGCAGCAGGAGGGATGCACAGCCCCAGGGGCTGCTGTTAGGAGGAGTCACATCTCTCCATTCAGGGTTATTTTGTAGTTTTCCGTTTAAAAAGACAAGACAGCAGAGCGTGCCTGGGGAGCTGTGAGCAAAAGGGAAGCTCAGAAGGAGCAGGAGCAGTGGGGTGAACCTGGGGAGGGTTCCCTGCTCCTGGCTGGATGTGCAGGGTGCTGGAACAGCAGCTTTTGTCCTGTGGTCACCGGTGTGTGGAGAAGGGGCTCATTCTGGCTCAGAACAGGGAGTTTGGCCCAGCCCAGGGGCTGGCAGCAGCAGGTTTTAATTTGGATTGTGTTTAATTTGGATTGCTGATCACTGCATCTTGGTGGAGCTCTCTGTGTCAGCTCACACCTGATCCCTCTGACCCACAGGGCACAGGAGCTTTGGACCAGTGTTAAACGCAGTCCTTGGATGCGTGAACGTGGAAAATCCTTACTGGGCAGGCTGGGAGCTGTGCTCTGGGAAGGGCAAGGGCAATTCCTTCCACTGGCCAAGCTTGGATGGGTTTCCATCCTTCTTTCCATTCTGCTGCCCAGGGATCATTCCTGCTGGGCTGATCCCACAGCACAGCCGAGATTTTTCTGACTCAAGCATTTTTTTTTTTTAAATAGGTTTGGCCCAGCAGTGATTTAATGACCTTTTTCTAGAATTTGGGGGTTTTTTGGCTTGGTTTCAGGCGTTCAGTATTTCAGAACTGATTGTCAAATGAAACACTGGGTTCACAGCAAAACATTTGATGTTTTATTTCTTTCCTTAGCGCTTTCAACAACCTAAAAAATGACTAAATCTCAAGGTTGTGCACTGTGCCTTTGGTACTGCTGTAGCTGGGCAAGTGTACATGGCAATACTTTTTTTTTTTTTTACACCGATTTCACAGTCAGCAGGAAAATAGCCCTGACTTCAGCTGTACTCTTACAGCATTAGCATCTTGCAAGGACCTGACCCGAGCAGCTGGAGGTGTCAGGTCACTGCTGCAGGCTGCCTGGTGCCTGCATCTCCCTGCCAGGCCAGGGAAAGGGGCAGCTGTGGGAGGGGAGCTCTGTAGCCACCGTGTTTAAACCTCCCCAAGGTGATCTGAGTGCAGCTCGGAGCAGAAGTGGAGCTGAGGTTGAGCAGCGTGTGCTGAGGGAGGGGATTGTCCCACTGTGCTCTGGTGGGATCCAGGCTGCAGAGCTGCCCCAGCCCTGGGAACAGCACAGGAAGGACCTGGAGCTGCTGGAGAGATCCAGGGGAGGCCACGGAGCTGCTCCAACAGCTGGAGCCCCTCAGCTCTGCAGCCAGGCTCTGAGGAGACCTTAGAACCCCTTCCTGTACCTAAAGGGGCTCCAGGAGAGCTGGAGGGGAAACTGGGACAAGGGATGGAGGGACAGGACACAGGGAATGGCTCCCACTGCCAGAGGGCAGGGCTGGGTGGGACATAACAGGAGGAAATTCTTTGCTGTGAGAGTGCTGAGGCCCTGGCACAGGGTGCCCAGAGCAGCTGTGGCTGCCCCTGGATCCCTGGATGTATTCAAGGCCAGGTTGGACACTGGGGCTTGGAGCAGCCTGGGACAGTGGGAGGTGTCCCTGCCATGGCAGGGGTGAAACAAGATGAGGTTTAAGGTCCCTTCCAACCCAAACCATTCTGTGATCCTATGATCTGGTGGTCCAGCAATGTCCTCACTGATGTTCCTCATCCTCCCCTGAGTCCTGGTGCCATTGGGGGCTGTGGCTTTGCCCTGTCCCTAGTGCCCCAGGCTATTGTGAGCACGGAGACCTGGTGCTGGTACCTCAGACGTGGTGAGCTCTGCCCGGGAAAGGAAA
Organism: Hirundo rustica; assembly: GCF_015227805.2. NCBI lineage: Eukaryota > Metazoa > Chordata > Aves > Passeriformes > Hirundinidae > Hirundo > Hirundo rustica. Next base: position 7,484,942 of record NC_053469.1, read on the forward strand.
CATCATCTCCTGGGACTGGGGGAGCAGAATGAATCACTCCCCCAGTAATAGGATTTGAGGTCTTTTACTGAGACTAAAGCTAGCTATTTCTCATAGCTGTTCCTCTCTGGAAGTTGCTTGTTTGTGGAGAAAAAACAAAACAAAACAAAGCACAAAAACAACAGCGCTTTTTCGATAGCAAATGATTGGTGTGACAAAGCCAGTTTTGGGGAACTTGAGGCCAGCGCTGTACAAGCTCAGCACCCACCATCAGCTCTAGGTCTCTCGAGGGCACTTTCTGCCCTAGAGCTGGAGTATTCCTGCCTGGTTCCCCGAAACCCAAAATGCCTCCAGCGCACACAAACTAATTCCCGTCCCCAGCCCCCGGAGAGTGCGTGTGAGGACAGCTGCGAGCTGCTATCTTGATTGTTCCCTGCGAAAGAAACAAAGCCAGGCTTGTACCCGAGCTCCCTGAGGACCTGGGGAGATGTGTGGCTCAGTCATGATTGCATTTCTCCGTCTGCCACGAGATATTAAAAACATCTCATAAACGCTTCTGGAGCAGGGGCAGACGCGCCAGCGCCGGGCACCGAGCTTTGGGAGCGCAGGGCTGGAATTCACTGCAGGGGTTTCTTCCTTTGGATCTGGCATCACCCGGTCCTGGCCATGAGGTTGGCTGGCATTGGAGTCACCGTTTCCCAAGGGAAATAATTTCCTGGGCCGTAGTGTTAAAGCTGGTCAGGAGGAGATGTCCCACGGCAAACCTCCAGCCTTCAGTGCTTCCAAACCCTTGGGACATGCCTGGGTATATTTTGTATTTTCCTTTCAGAATGGGGCTGTGCTGATCTGCCTGCATCACAAAGGCTGCGTTTAGCAGTTCACTGGGATATTTTTTTTTTTTTTTTCTGCTTTCTTTCTGATCAGAAGTGACAAAAGCCCCCTCTTGTCACCCGACAACCTTCCCACTGAAATGCAAACACACTGGGAAGGTTTTGGCTTGGGCAAGGCATGCCCTTCTGATGGAAACCCATTAGCTGCTGCTTTTTCTTTCCTCCCTCCCTTCTTCCTTTGCTAGAATAAAGTGGTTTGCATCATTTTTTCCCTTGTTTCAGCCAACAAGCATGTTTGTTTCTCCTTAATTACCTGGGTGTCAATGGGGTGCTTCATCACTGTCTTTCCTCAGATGGTTCCTTTTCATTTCAATATGCAGCAGATAATCAGGAGCCTCAATTGCAAATCCTGCAAAACCCTCCAGATCTGAAACTGTAAAATAACCCAAAAATGACCTTGAGATGACTTTCCGCGTCCGTGGAAATGAAGATTAACTGGACTCATTTGACTGGCTTGAGGGGAAAAAAGTATTTAAAAAAAAATAAAATAAAATAAAAATAAATAAACCTGACAAATGAGCCAGGAAAAGTTTCGAGCGTCTCAGGTGAACAGGAACATTAGAATATGCATTAGTTCTAAATGCTCTAGCGCAGGGTGCCTGAAATTGTTGGAGGAAAATAACCTGTGCGTGTGCACGAGGGGTGCGGGTGAGGTGTGCCGAGGAATGTGACCCTGGGAGCCGGGGGAGAGCAGGAGCAGGCTGGGCTGGGAGCTGCCTGCCAGCTGCGGTGAGTTAGCTCCTGCTCAGCTCTGCTGTCTGCCTGAAGATTCATTTCAGGGGCGCTGGCAGCTCTGCCCGAGCTCCAGCCTCACTTCTGCCGTGCTCTGCACAAATGCTGCGAGCAGCAGGGTCTGAACTGAGCGCAGGGACGTGTCCCGTGCGTGTCTGTGCCCTGGGGAGGAGCGCAGTGCCTCCTGCAAGGCCCTGCAGGATGCACCTCGTGGAGAACACGGAGTCAGAGAATGGCTCGGCTTGGAAGGGACCTTAAGGATCATCTCATTCCAACCCCCTGCCCCCCGCTAGGTCACGCTTCAGAGCACGTCCCCTGAGCTGTACGTCACCTGTGAGGCATCTTCCACGTGGCACACCAGGTGAGGAACATGGGATGGAAGGTGAGTGGAAGATATGCACGGGGCTGATCCTCTTGGCATTTCCCAGGCTCCGTGTCTTCTTCCCAGGGTGTCTGTGCTGAGGTCCTTGGAGGTGCCTGCTGGGGGTTTGTCCCACTCTGAAGCTGCTGGAGGCGAGTCCCCCTTGCGCTGCAGCAGGAAGGGTCTGTGTTCTGTGAAAGGTCCAGCCCATTGTGTGGTCTCCACCACTGCTTCGTGTTTGCTGATGGACTCTCGTCACTTCTGAGCTTGGGTAGCAGAATTATCTTGACAAGAGAGAGAGAGATTTAGAGCTCTGTAATCCATGCTTGTCCATCCTAATTATTTCCCTTATCAGCCTTGAGGAGAGTAACTTTACTGTGGTAATTAATCTCTGCAATCCCACCCTATCTTAATAATTAACACAGAGTTAGAATGGAGGGGGGAGAATCTGTTTTGGGCTGAAAAGGTCCTTCTGGGGTGAGAGTGGCACAGATTTCTTCAGCAGCCAAGCGCAGCCTGGGGAGGACAGCAGTGGGGGTGGCACCGTGTGCTGAGGATCCATGGGACGATGACAACAAGTGGCAAGGAATGTGTGCCAGAACCGTGTTTGTACAGTGTAAGTTGGGATGTTTTATTAAAGGAAGTGCTTGGCAGGAGCTGTGGCGTCGGAGCAATGAGCATCTCTGTGGTTTGTGTGGGCTTCACCTGGAGCTGCGAGCATCCAGCTCTGCGGAAAATGAGCCCATTCATCATCTCCAGTGCCTGAGACACAGCACAGAAAGGGCAGTTTGACCTAATACTGCCCTATAGGAGCTGCAATTACTGGAGTATAATTCATTTCAAATAGATCCAGAGATTTCCTTCCCTTAATATCCAGAGTGAAAAAAAAAGAGCGAGCAGGCAGGATTTGTGAGCCAAGCAGAGATCAGATCGATGGCCATCACAGGCAGGGGATGAGCTGGGGATCCTGTGGAGGTGAAGGGCAGGATTGGAACGAGCAGAGCTCTGGTGTGCATCTCTGGAGACACAACACTTTTAATTTCTGGGGCTTAAATGAGGATCTTACCCTGAGTGCAGGTAGCAGTACAGCGGGTGATGTGCCGGTCAGTGTTGGCCATAGTGGCGAATCTCTTGCAGGAAAAGTTGATCCTCAGCTTTTTCCAAGTAGAGTTCCGCTGATAAAACTCACGTCTTTGGGGCAGCATGTTTGTTTTGGTTATGGCCTTTTCCAGAAGGAGGCCCACAGAAGAAATGTATAGGGGAGGATAAAGTGTGACCCTGGAAGCTCCTCCATTCTGATCAACTCTGGGACACGCTTCTGGAGCACAGAAACCGTGGAGTTACTTTGAACACTCAGTGCTACCTCAGCTGGAAGATCTGGCTGTGTGCGTTGGATTCGGCATTTCTTTGAAATTGTTTGAGACTCAGTTCAATGTTGTTATGCATTTCTTGGAATGCAGCCATTAACCAGCAAGGTGGATTTGGGAGCAGGACGTGGTCTGCATGCTGCTCCCATGCTGGGATGAAGGCAGCTGTGGTTCCAGCACTGACCCCCATCTCCGAGGAGCTTGTGAGTAAATGTCTGCAAAGGGATGGGTGGGATTGACATATTTCTTCAGGCTGTTCCTTTAATTTTCAGACATCTATCTAACCTGGGAAAAATACACCTTGGTTTTTATTGCGAGCCCCAGAGGCTCCTGCTAACAGGTTGTTTTAGAGCTGCCAGTAATACCTTCCAGAAGGAGTCTGTGAAATTGTCTGGAGGCTGGATTCTGTCACCACCTTCTCAGGATCGCTCTCCTCACTGGCTTTTTCCATCCCTCCCCCCAGTCTGTTTCCTTGTGCTGAAACTCTGAGGAAGACGTGATTCTGCCAGGATAGCCAGTCCAGGTTATCCACCAGGCGTGGCCAGGAGGGTCTCCAGTGCTGGGTTTTCACGTGGGGTGCAGGGCTATGAGCAGGGCGTGGAGAGTTCCCCTCCCTTCCCTGTGGAAGGTGTGTTTCCCTTGGCTTCCTCCAGGATGAATTTGATCCCCACTGTGCCAGGCAGGTGTCAGGCTCTGATGGATGGGCAGAGACACTGAGTAGCTGGGTAAGGATCCCCTTGGACGTGGCCCTTGGCTCCCTGCCCCTCTCCTGTGGCAGGGACACAGCCCCTGTGCAGCTGCATTTCCCTTCCATCATCATCATCATCCGAAACTGCAGCGACAGCTCCAGTCAATAATTCATAACCTCACGGAGCCTTGGTCATAGTTAAAGGAGGGGGATAAAAAAATACGCTGTGGGTTGTCCTTCCTCCAGGCTGAAGGTGGAGGGGCAGGAGTGCTGAAGGCTGCTGGCTTTTTTGGGCAATGCTGTTTGATGGATGCAGTGCTGGGTGCAAACCCTTCCTTGCAGACCTTCAGCACGGCGGGGATGTGGGGCAGGAGAAGCCCCCTGGAGGTGTGAACGTCATGCTGGGAGGGGAAGGCTTTGCAAGAGACCTGTGCAAGGGCTAGAGAGAAAGCTCCAGCTAAGATTTTGCTTTTTTGTTTGGTTTTGAGTGTGTCTAAATGGTTCTCTTGCTCAAGTCTGGCTTTCAAAAGGGATTTGATCATTCAGAACCAAGGATGTTTCTGAAAACCAACAAAACTGGCTCTTAGGGAATTTTACAATGCGTTTTGAACTGTTTTCTTGCCCTCCATGTAACTTATCCTCATGAAATGACTGTATAAGCTAATTCTGCTTCCTTGGACTCTAAGGTGAGGTGTGGGTTTATCTCCTATCCCAACCCAGGCTCACTCTCACTCTTGTATAGACTTTTCTGGAATCCAAGTAGAGGGTGCTGTGCTGTTTGATTGTTTAGAAGTCACTGGAGTATCTCATGTTCTCTGTTTTAACAATTGGAGCGAGGCTTTTATTTTCTCCAGAATCATAAACACAATCTTCAGTGTGTTTTTTGGAAACAATAAAGCTAAACTCTAATAACCACACATTTTCCTTGCTTTATGTGCACATATCCTTGGGGAACAGAGCCTCAAGGACGCTGCTTTTAGTGGGGTTTTAACTTGCTCAGGCTGGAAAGTGCTGGAGAGCTGGATTATGAATTTGCTGTGGTACCTAAAGAAATTTTTTTGCCTTTAAAAATGCTCAAGGTGACCAAAGAAGGCACGTCTGGAAAAAAAAAAAAAAAAAAAAAGCCAGTGACGTAACATGAAGATTTTAGCCCCACCATCTGAAAATCAGGCTTCATTTAAATGTCATATCTTGCAAACTCCTCTGTACGAGGACTAATTAGCTCTCTTCCATCTCTTTCCCGTCCTGTGAATAATATTGTTTCCTTTTAGACAAGATCAGAGGCTCTCGGAGGCAATTTATAAAGGAGGATGCTCTGCTACAGACGGAAAACCACAGCAGGGAGATGAAGGGACACAGTTCCTAAAGTATTTAGCCACCTAATGGCTTTTTATTTTTGAGTGCAGAAGTAGGTTAGGGCCAGAGCTCCATCTGTGGCGGTGATCTTTTGATGGAGAACTCACTTAACAAGGTGGTTTTCATCCAGAAGCGTTGAGAAATCCAAAATGCCGTGAGATGCTCCAGTTTTGAAGACTTTTTTTGGGGAAGGTGAGGGGAGAAAATCACATCTGCTCAATGTGACAGGGATGGGCACTGTGCAGCACCTCTAGGCTGCACTTACAGAATCACAGAATTATAGAGTTCTTTGTTTTGGAAAGGACCTTAAAGCTCATCCCATTCCACCCCCAGCCGTGGCAGGGACACCTCCCACTGTCCCAGGCTGCTCCAAGTTCCAATGTCCAACCTGGCCTTGGGCACTGCCAGGGATCCAGGGGCAGCCACAGCTGCTCTGGGCACCCTGTGCCAGGCCCTGCCCACCCTCACAGCCAAGAATTCCTAATATTTAGTCTAAATCTAAGCCTATGGCTAAATCCTTGTGAGCTTCACGTGCCAGGAGCAGGAGCCCCAGGTGCGGGACATTGGGGAGGTCAATCCACATCTGTAGATCCTGAGGACTCAGCACCAAAGGGCTGAAGGGGGCTGGACCTGTACACCCAGTGCACAGATGACCCCGTGGGGTGGAAAGCTGCCAGGGAGGAAAGAGGAGGCCATGAAGTGTGTCGTTGCTGCGGCTCCCAGAGAGAGGACAGTGTGCAAGTGCAGGCCAGTGCCTCTTTTCGGGCAGGGAGAGCTCAGATCCAGCAAAGATGGAAAGGCTGTGGATAGATGGGCTGCGTGGGCTCTGCTCACCATCCCGGGCAGCAGGAGTTAATCACCAGGGCTCTGTCACGGCAGGGACATTTGCCACCGCCGTCTTTTCAAGCTAACATGGAGTTTCCTCGTCCCAAGCCCTTTGATGCTTGTCTGAGAGCACCAGGGCTCTGTGCTTTCCAGACGGAGCTCTCCGCGGAAGAGTGATAAATGTGCTTAATTTTTGCAGAGCTTGTAGCCCGGTTTTATCCCAGGATCCGTCTCTGGAGGTTTTATTAGCTGATGGTGTCTGTAGGAAAAAGTCAAAGCGACTAGACAGGAACAGCCACGGAATTGATGTAGGAAGCAAGAGCGTGTTTTGGAGATAATGTTCCTAGTTCTTGGCGCCCTACATGCCGGGTTTGGGCCGTGCATTTCCAGTCCTGCCGTGGTTTTACAGCTGCTGCTGCTGCCCCAAACCCCTCTGGGTGCCTTCCCAGTGGGGCAGGGCGTGGGCAGGGATGGGTGCCCTGCTCTGGAGCGTGGGGACCGGTGACAAACGCGGCTCTCCCTGGTGTGGCTGTGATGAACCCGGCACAGAGGGAGCTGGCTGGGTGTGCCGAGGCTCGGGGGGTCAGGAGGAGCCCAGAGCGCTGGTGTGGGGAGATGATCACCCTGCCTTGGAGTCTGGCAGAGAGACAGTTTGCAAACATGTGTTGGTACGTTCCTGGAGGAAGCCAAGCGCTAAATCATCACCTTGCATCTTGCATGCAGATTCGTCCAGGGAACCTATTTAATTAGGGGATAAATTTAGAAATCAATTATTTGCAGAAACAGTTTCTTTCCCTCTAATGAGGCTGCAGGATTCATCCCCCTCTGCCACTTTCCCATGACCTTTGTGCATGCAGATCAAGGGGAGAAGTGCTTCATGTCTCTTGTGCCTCCGTGTGGGTGCCCCTTTGTGGGCAGCTCCTGTAGGGCTTTCACTGAGGCTCTTGTTAGGACAGCAAATGAGACCGTGCTGCTCTTGGATCTAACGGTGTAGTAATGGTGAGGGAACCAGATAATGACATGGATTAGCCTTTCCTGCTGGGCAAGGAGATGGGAAGCTGCAGGAAAAGGGCTGGAATGGGCTGGTCGGGTGGTGTCTGTGTGTGGCGTCTGCTCCAGGCTTTGGTCTCTGCCACTTTGTTGCTTCCAATCTCTAACAAATTGCTCAGTTTCTCTTAGGCCTTACCCACTTTTAAGTGGTGTGAATTATTTTGCTCCCAGGCTCTGAGAAGCTTTAGTAAACTTGGTTGCTTTTATTATTTTGGATTTTAACATCTCCCTATCTTACGATGCCGCTTTCTGAGCCCTGCAGTGACTTTGCTGTGCTCTTACATCAGCTGCTTCGAGTCCACTGCACTGGGAGCCAGTCCAGAGAGAGGTGAGAATTCTCACAGCTAAGCTCTGTAAACCTTTTTGCTTCTGGCAGCCTGAGGGTTTGCAGCCTCCCAGGGCAGCCCTTGGCTCTGGGGCTGAGGTTGCCCAGGTGGTTTGTCCTGCTCAGTGGGCTCTGGCACCCTGGGATGGCATCTTGGGGAGCAGCAGTCTGCTCTCCTACAGCCCTTGCTGGGCTCCATTCCTGCGGAGTTCTGGTGGTGCTGGGCCAGTGGGAGGATGTCAGAGTGTCCTGGGCTGGGAAACTCTGGGACATTCCTGTCACAGTGTCCTGGGCTGGGACACTCTGGGACATTCCTGTCACAGTGTCCTGGGCTGGGACACTCTGGGACATTCCTGTGAGAGTGTCCTGAGCTGGGACGCTCTGGGACATTCCTGTCAGAGTGTCCTGAGCTGGGATGCTCTGGGACATTCCTGTCAGAGTGTCCTGAGCTGGGATGCTCTGGGACATTCCTGTCAGAGTGTCCTGGGCTGGGAAACTCTGGGATATATCCTGTCAGTGCCCTGGGCTGTGACATTCTGGGACATTCCTGTCAGAGTGTCCTTGGCTGGGACACTCTGGGACATTCCTGTCAGTGTCCTGGGAACCTCACTGGATGCTGGGGTAGATAAATGTACAAAGTTGCTCCTGGGTTAAGGTGTCATATTCTTAGAGAGAAATGGATTTTCAGTGAGGTTTCAAGAGCTCGTTTCTGTAAGAGCTGGATTTGGGGTTTGTTGAGTAGCCCAGACAAAACCTGGGTACTTGAGTGGTATCTCGGATACCTGGCAGGCTTTGGGGGCTTTTCAGGGAGCAGGCACTCAAAAGCATCTCCCAGAGAAGAAGTAAGATTCTAAATCCTTGGCAACCGCTGGGGATGTCTGCCTTGCCAGCAGAGAAGGGACTGTGAGTGAAGGAGCCCCCATCACGATCCAGGTGGAGGGGCAGCAGCATCTGGTCATTCCTGGTAACTGATTTTTTTGCCTTTTTGGGCAAGGGTGCACTCAGAATTTTCAGGTTTTTTGGCTTTCGATGCACCCACCTGCTGCTCCAGGTGACACAAAGGCGGAAGATCCCAAGTAATCCACCAGCTGCTTCTTTATCTCCTCTGAAAATCCCCAGCCAGCTCCTTCTCCTTGGGAAAGGACATCCATCTCTCAGCAGCTGGAACTGTCTTAGTGTTTATAGAAGGAGACCAGACCTTCTCTTTCCTTTTTTCTTCTCCTCCTCTGCCTGTTCCACCTCCCCTTTGGGAGGGCAGGTCCATGGAGGAACCATTGTAGAAAAATTACTTCACAGTCTGAGCAGAGCCCTGAGCTATCAGACCGCCTTATCATTTTAAGAGCTCTGTTTCCCAAAGAGAGGTTTAAAAATGCAGAGGACTTATAAAGCTCTTGGCTGGTTCTAATGGAGCTCGGAGCTGTGCTCACCCCTCGAGGCTGGCGCTTGCTCCTCGGCAGCTGTAAAGCAAATTCACCTCTCTGCTTTGTCCTGGAGCCTGCCTTGCTTTGCCAAATTCTTCAAATCACCTGAACAGGTCATGCTGCCCTTCTGCTCCTGTCACAGCTCGTAGGGAAGACAAGCACGTTCCCTCTCTGTCCCTTTGTGACAGCCCTGCTCTGCCCTGCTGTGCCGGGCTGCCTTTGTCCTGCTCCCAGCTCCAGCTCCTGCAGAAAGTCACAGACAAAGGGAAGATTGCTGTTGCTGCTCTTACCTGCACAAGGAAGAGGCCGTGGGGTGGTTTTCCAAAATTTTCCCTTTGCACAAGCCTTATCTAGTGCCATCCTGCCACCCGGGGCTGCCACGGTGTCTGTGTTTGAGGCTGTCCCGGGAAAAGGCATCCCCAGCCCTGCTGGTGCCCAGGGAAAGGAAGCAGGAGCAATGCAGGCAGGTGGGGGCTGACTGGGCTCCTTCCCTCTCCTCCTGTGGGATCTGGGTTATGATATTGGCAGAACCCATCTGGCCCTGTTTCCGTGTGCACCTGGGAACCGTGTGCTGCCACTGCAGGCGATGCACCATGCCCTTCCTGTACCCTTCCCTGTGCCCCTTCCCTGTGCCCCTTCCCTGTGCCCCTTCCCTGTGCCCCTTCCCTGTGCCCCTTCCCTGTGCCCCTTCCCTGTGCCCCTTCCCTGTGCCCTCCCTGTGCCCCCTCCCTGTGCCCTGCCCAGCTCCCTGCCCTGTGGCCCCTTGGCTGCAGTGAAAATCCCAGTCTGTGGTTATCAGAGGCAGCAGCTCATCCCAGTAGCCCATGGTTGTGTCGTTGGCCACTTCAGATCTGTTCAGGCTCCAAGCAAAGCTCAGGTGTCACCACAGAGGCACTGTGAGATGGCTGAGCTCTGCCAGGCCTTGGGGAATAAATGTTTTTTGGTTTTTTCCCTTATCCTGCGGTGGGACAGGCCAGGTCCGTGCAGGGCTCAGGGCTGGGCAGCATTGCCTGCGCTGATGCAGCAGATCTACTCATTCCCTGCCCACCACTGGGTTTTCTGAGCCAGGAAATCCCCACAAGCTGCATGAAAACCTGTCTAAATCCACCCTGAGCATAGAGCTGGGCCAGTGTTGTGTGCCCGTTATCTTCAGAAAAGCTTCACAATCAAAGATACGGATTTCTCAAACAGGGATTGATAGCTGGACCATCAAAAAATGATGCTTGTGCCTTTTAGGTAGTCTGCTTTCTCCCCACTTTTCAGGTCTGCCTGTTGTTGGATTTGAGGATCTGGAGTTACAGGGAACAGAGGATTGTTCCCCATGCACTGCCACAACAGCAGCTTTCCTGCACCAGCAGCTCTTTCTCCTGACATGAGGAAGGGTTGGCTCTTTCCTCTTCCTTGTGCCTTCAGGTCCTGCTTCCAAAGGAAATCCTGCACTTCCCTTGGGTGAGCCAGGAGGCTCCAGAGAAGTGGCAAAGCTTGAGCTTTTTGCTAAAACCCTAAAGAAATCTCCCATGCCTTAACAGAGGGGTGGGGATTGGGGAAGGAAAGAGGGAAGGAGAGCAAAATCCATTGATCAAGGCACCTCCTTCACACCCATGTCTCTGGCACCGTGCCCATCACCTCTGCAAGAAAGAAGGGCTCTGATGCTTGAAGTTATGCTCCTTCACCTGCTTTTTCCTCATGGCAGCGTCACAGAATCCCGGAATGAACTGGGTTGGAGAAGACCTTTGAGATCATCAAGTCAAACCTATGACTTCACACCTCCTCATCAACTAAACCATGGCACTGGGTGCCACATCCAGGCTTTTTTTAAACCCATCCCATGATGATGATTCCAGCACCTCCCTGGGCAGAAAATTCCAGTGCCCACTCACACCACGGAGGGGCCGTGGCTGAGCGCTCCTGGTGCTGCTCTGAGCCCGGGTGTCTCCTCTCTGTGGGATATCCTCACCCAGGAGCGCTCTCCCTCTTGCTCTCCCATACCTGCTGCTTCTCAATCCAAGGGAGATGACTCCATGTGCCAGCAGTTCCTGCAGGATCAGGTTCCAGCGTTGTCTGCCTCCGATGGCCAGGGAGAGCCTCTGCTGACAGGTGAAAACTGAATTGAATGGAAGGGAATTGAAAGTCAAAGGGCCCTGTAATAATTCCAGAGTGCCTGAGGCACCACATGGAAGCCCTGGCATTATAAATAAGGGTAATGTGCTGGAGCCTGAACTGCAATCAAAGCAGCTGCAGGAGCATGCAGTGTGCTGAGCTTCTCTGGGGTGTTTGGAATCAGGCTGAGATCTGTGGGCAGCACAGGCAAATCAATATCTGCTCCCTGATGTGCTCAGGGACCGTAAAGCCTGGGATTAGAAAGGCCAGAGGGATGTGGGGATGGAGCAGAAGGCTCCAGAGCCAAGAGCAAGAGAGCTGTGTTGGAGCAGCCCGACCCTCCTGTTGTCTGAAGTGTTTCCAGGGGCTGTGTCCTGGAAGGGGCTGACTCTGTTCTCCCTGCTCACCCCTGCTCATCTCCTGGATGGTGCCATCTGCAAGCTCTCCATCAGAGCCAAGGAGGTTTCCTTGGTTTTTCTGCTCCTCTTGAGTTTGGGATCTGCCCTCCCCTTCAGTTGTCATGAACTCTGGTGGCAGCTCCGTTCCTCCCACATCTCTGTGTCTTTGAGGTGACTGGTCCCAGGAGCACGCCTGAACCCAGCTGATTGTTCTTCTCCTTCCAGCAGAGCCCGAAAACAGCCAAACCCGCTTTAGTGCAAATCCCATTTTGCCCATCCAAGGTCAGACCTGTGCTGCTGCTGGCCGTGAGATGCAGAGATCGCTCCACCCTGCCCTTGGTGCCAGCGGGATCCCCCTTGAACCACCCCAGGACCAGGCTGCCTCCTGCCCTCCTCCATCCAGCTTCACACCTGGGGTTTTGCACTGCTGGGTTAATGACTGGACTCGATGATCTCACAGAGATTCTGTGCCTCAAACCACCCCAGGATTCCGTGTCCACAAGGACCCGTGCAGCGCCAGAGCCACCCTTGAAATGCCCTGCAGGTGCACGCTGTGCTCTCACAGACAGGGGCTTTGAAAGGAGATGATCAGAGGGAGTTTGTCATCTCTCTATTTTCCCTTCCTTCCTTAAATTTCTGAGCTTCTCTATTACTTTTTATGATCTGCAGCTGCATTTGTGTGCTGCCCCAGGGAGCACTGTGAGGGGAGAGAAGGGGAGGAGGTGTGTAAGGGAAGGAACACGTTAAAAAACGAGCGGAGGGGACGGGAAGAAAAAAACCTGAGCTAATGATTCGGATAAAAAAACTCCACCAAAAGACCCAAACTCTTAGAACTCTGAGGGCCTGTTTGACTGCAGAATAGCCCCCCTGGGAGCATGGGGGAAGCCCCATTTCTGGAGTAATTCTGAAACTAGTCTGCACAGAGTGTGATAATCTATTCCGCAGGGAGCAATCCTGCGCTGGCAAGGGCACTGGGGAGAGCTCTCTGTTTATGACTTTCTGCATAAATTTGCTTTATTAGCATAAGTGGTAGCTAGCACCGAAGAATCTCTAAACTAACACTTTATCGGAGGTTGGCGCCACTGGAGAGCGTTAAGTCAGGAGAGCCCCTGGAATAACAGCAGATGGAATGGGGTGGCAGGATGAGGGCTGTGGAAGAAGGGGGCACAGGCTGGAGTGGTGTCTCTGTAAAAGGAAATACCATCCCTAAGCAGATCTCCAGCTTCTCCTCTGCCAGATTAAGACGCTGAGTCGTGCAGGTGGGATGAGGAAGCCTGGCTGCAGAGTGTGCGGGTCCTGCTGGGATGGAACAGGTGGGGAGGAAAAAGGCCGGAGGAGCCTGGATCTGTGCGCTGGAAATTACTCACTGGCTCCTCAGCCATCACCCCGAGCGCTTGGTGCTGACAGGAAAGGTGCCCAGCAGGTCTGAGCAGCGCTGGGGAGCCGGCAGGAAGCGCCAGGAGGGTTTGGTTATCCGGGGGCGGGGAACCTTGTGGGGATGAACTGCTCTAAGCAAAAGGGCTTACTTTAATAACGGCCTTCAAGGATGAAATAAAAATACAATAATCATGGCAGATTAGCAAGAGCAAGCCAATTAAATACTCCACAGGCTTTGTAAAACGCCGTGACAGATGAGGCAGGGCTGCAGCCCCCCCAGCAAGTGAGGAACGTTGGGGCATTGCTTAAGGTTGGGGTGGGGGCTGCGGGGAGCTGGTGAATGTCTCAAGCCTGGCAGGCTGCCGTGGAGGAGGCAGAGGTGAAAAGATTCTCCCTGGCTTGAGTGAGACCAAGGGGAGGAAGGAGGGAGGAGGTGGGTAGGGTGGCCAGGGGCCCCAGGGCGCGGAGTAACAATCCTGCAACTTTAATATCGGCTGCTTCACTTTGTATTCATCATGTCAGCGTAATCTGCTTTTATGGGAATCGTCTTGGTTCCCAACCAAATGCATTTAGGCCCCTTTGCTTTTAAGTTTGATTGTAATACAAGTTGAAGATTTCAATGAAATGTTTATATGTGAGGGTTGTAGCAATGGCAAAGGGAAAAAGCGGAGTAGAGAGTTGGTTGGAAGGGATCTTGCTGTGGTCACTGCTGTCCCCTGCCTTACCCTGGGTGGTGACCTGCTGATGGGCACGAGCCCAGGTCAGAAGCTGAGCCCTGAGAAGAGTTCTGTTTGGATTGCCTGTTTGATTTCCAAGGGAAATGATGAAGGCTGTAGAAGTGGTACAAGGCGCAGAGCTTGAGGAAGAGCAGAAAAGGCAGAAATGCTCCGTGTGCCCTTTTCTTACCTTCAGACCATCATCAGGTGATACCAAAGGCTGGTGGGTGCTGCCCCTGCGCTCGGCTGAGCTGTGTGCCGGGAGGTGGTGCTGCTTGTGGGGGTTTGGGGAGGCACCTGGGGAGGCTGGAAGGGGAGATACACCTGCTGGTGTTGGGGAGCGCAGATTCCTCAGAGCCTCTGCTCTGGGCTGGAGGTGGTGCTTGCCTGGGGTCTTTGAACAGGCAGAAGAAGGGGAGAAGTCTGGCTGCCTGCTGTGGGGAAGGAGGATCCTCCTTGTCTCTCCATTGTCTCCTCTCTGCTGAGCACAGCAAGCAGGTAGGAAGGTGGCATGGCAGATGTTTGATGATCTGTTTGGCTGTTTTACTTGGTGTTTTAGCCACAAAGGGGTGTTTGAACCCCATCTGATAGCTCCCCATCTGCTAGATACTGAGATTTTTAACAGCTATAGACCACAAGTGCTTTTCCATCGCTGCACATTTAAAACCTCAACCGTATCTCGTTCGGTTTTGGTGCAGGAATGCCCTTAATTTGTTCCAAAAGCGTTTTGAAAGCTCTGATAACAGGCAATCTTGCTGCAGACTATTACATTGTGTCTGATGGACGGGCTCTGACTGCCGTAACTACAGCAGACAGTGGAGTGACAATGTGTGTCCAGATATTACACAGGCAGTGTAACATCAGTGTCGAGTATATGAGGCCAAGAAACTTCCCTGTGTTTGGGGATTGAGGGATTCTGCAGCTTCTGCAGGGCTTGAAAAAGCTTTTTTATTTTTTAAAATTGTTTTTATTGTGAGTGGTGAATCTGACTGAAGGCTGGTGGTGTCCTGAGGGTGCTGGGGTAGTAATCAGGTGTCCTGAAATCAGAGCTCAAGCACACAAGTGTTTATAAGTGTGTGGGAATGGGTGCCCAGGCTTGGCAAGTCCGTGTTCGTCACAAACTGCCTGGCTGCTGGGTTTGCTTAAAATTGTGAAATGAATGTTAAATTGAAGTTTCTACTTTTGGAAGAGACCTTTTGAAAGTGAAACAGGCTTATCTTCAGTCTAGGCTAAAATCCAAAAAATTGCCTATATTTCAGAACTCCTGAGAAATATACTCCGTGATCCTTTTAAACATCCCATGCAAAAATGTGTGCGTAAGGGCAAAAAAACTTGGAGAAGGGTTGAACCTGGAGGTTTTTCTCCTTGCTTCCCTGATGTGATGTAGCCTTTGGAGCTGCAACAGTGGTGTCCTGGTGGTTTGTGGTCTGTGCTGTGGGCTGGGTGATATATCCTCCTTCCTGAGCTCTTTAGGAAAGGCCTGCTGCAGGGTAGGTGTGTGATGGGTGTGTAATACTGTAAATCACCCCCTCCCGTGGGTGCCTGTCCCTCTGGACAGAATTAAGATTGTGATTCTCTCCCGTGCTCTGTTTGCCTCTGTGGATGATCTTGGATTTCTGCTGCAAAGCTGAGTGAGTGCTTTTGCTCCTAAAAGTAGCGTTTGTTTTGATTTTAATTAGACAAGGAGATGCTTTTCAGCACAGACCTTTGAAGTATTGCTGGGAAGATGACTGCAATTAAGCAGCCTTGATATTTCTCTCATTTTGTTCTTATTTTTACTGCTATAAGAAACCTTCTGCTGGAGCCTTGTTTGGAGGGGAGAGGCACAGGATTCATTCCATGAGGTTCCCAGGTCTTGAAGGAGCTGCAGGGCTGCCGTGATTTAAAGCTTCCAGAGCACAAGCAACCCCCTCTCGCTGCTGATTTGCTCCAGCAAAGAATCTTTTATGTCAAAGGAGAGAAAGGTCATTAGCAGGATGTCAGGGCAGTGACGGGGATGTGACAGGGCAGTGACAGGGCAGTGACAGGGAGCTCGTGCATCCCCTCCCAGACACAAGTGTGGGCTCTTGATGGGTCCATGTGTGGTCAGGAGCTGTTTGCTTTTTCTCTGTTGGGTGCTCAGGTGTGCACAGGGGTTGGGGATAAGGAAGGTGCAGAGCTGGGGGAGAAGCAATGAGCAAACCACTGGTGAGATTGAGGTGACACAGTGGTGGCTCAGGAGTGTCACCAGGGAGGGGCTGAGTCAGGGGTGGGGTGACCTTGTCCCTGCCCTCAGCCCTGCAGTACCTGTGGTGTGATGGGGTCTCCTCCATCGGCAGGTTGGTTTGCTTTCCTCTGATCCATGCTGGGAAGCCAGGAGCTTGCTCCTGGAAAATACATTGATTTCAGGGGTGAGAAAAACTGCTCCTGAAGGACTGAGAGGTTGGTTTCTGTTTTTTTCTGTTGGGTTGGGACATGGGTTTATACAAGTGCAAGGGCCTGATCTTGTAGCCTGGGTGACTGCTCACCACCCAAGTGTCCTGTTGCTTGAAGCATCGTGTCCTGCAAGGTGTGGGTGACTCCTCAGGACGTCCTCAGCTGGGCTTCTTCCTTCCTTCCTCTCCACTGGGAGCTGGAACTGGGTGTGTTTTTACCCATCTGGGCTCGGGGTAATGAAATGCAAAATGCCACCAGCATTCCCCGGCTGCTCTGCCCGCAGGGGAACAAGCACTGTCCTCCCCACTGACCCTCTGCAGCCGAGGAGGAGGAGGAGAACCTTGTTTCTGTTCCACTGTGGTGCCAGAGTTGTGCTCTTTCCTGTTCTGGGACAGACACACCTGAGGACAGTGGGTCAGGGGCTGTCAGACCTTGTCTCTTCCCAAATTGGAGGGAATTGAATTTGGGTTTCCTCAAAGCAGGTGACTGCTGAAGCTGTGGGCCCAGTGACTAAGAAGGCCTGTCTTGCTTCCCATTGCTTATATTGGAAAGGGAAAAACAAACACAAAAAAAAAAGAGATGTGGTGGAAGGAGAAATATTTTGGCTCATTTTGTGCTAGCATTTTTTTTTTTTTTTTTTTTTTTTTTTTTTTTTTTTTTTCTCGGATTTGATGCAGCCGCCAAAGTGCCAAACCTGTTCTCTGCAGAGATCCGTGTGCAGCTTGCTGGGCAGCTGTGGAGCTCTCAGTGCTCCTGGCCCACTCAGGAGCTGCAGCTGAGGCTGGGAGCTGCTGCCTTCGCAGGGTCTGCAGGTCTGGGGGTGCCCTTTGGGTTCTCCAAACCCCCAACTGAGTGCAGTGTCAGGGAAAGCTGGTGGTGTGTGCTGTAATCCTGGCTCCAGGGTGCCCGTGCTGTAAATCAGGATCAGGTGGGATGTGAAACCAACAGAAGCTGCAGAAGGTGACTGACAGATGCAGCTCCAGTGTCAATAGATGTTTGTCAAGCCTGGGGGTTTTCCCTCGCTGCTGGAGCTCACAGGCTGTGCTGAGAGTGTCCCTATTAAATACAGCTGTGCTGCCGCCTCACAGCTGGAAGAGGATTTCCATTGGAGATGCCAGCAAAGCCTGTACTGGTGTCTGCACCCTGCCTTGTCTGGCACGGAGTGGCCTCCCTGAGCCGTGAAACTCCATTGGGCTCGGCTGCAGCTCCCTGGGAACTTCTCCCAGCCTGTTTCCTGGGAAAGCCACAGGAGCTTTAGGGCATCCTGGGTGATTTTCTGTTCTTGCTTTCCTATTCTAGAAATCCCAAGGCGCTCTGTAGCCCCTTGGGTTTTATTAAGGAAGACAAACCTTTCTGTTCATATACAGGGGAAGTAACAGGTAGAGGCTAAAATTAAATAGAAGCAGTTCTGGGGGCAAGGCTCAAATTTCCCAATTTCCTAGATCACTTAGAAAAACGCCTTTGGGCACGACACCGACGCTCAGCTGTGTGTTGTGTCCCTGCAGAGATGTCGGGGACCGTGTCGGACATTTCGCTGGTGCACTGGAAGCAGCAGTGGCTGGAGAACGGCACCCTGTACTTCCACGTGTCCATGAGCAGCGCTGAGCAGCTCTCCAGGGCCACCCCTCCCAGCCTGCAGGAGCCCTCGGAGATCGTGGAGGAGCAGATGCACATCCTTCATATCTCAGTCATGGTGAGTCCCGGCGGCTGGCGGCATCGGAGGGGACGGAGGGACCCCCTTGGAGGAGGGGGATGAGGAGCAGGGGGGTGTGAGTCTGGTCTGCAGATGTTTGTGTGCCTTCTTGGGTGGGTGTCTAGAAAGGGAGAGATGGGTTTGAATTTATGGGCCAGGGGAATAAATAAATAAATAAATAAATGCTTGGTCTTCTGAGAAAGTGAAACAAAATAAAGCAAAAGAGTGTGGGGAAGAAGCTATTGGGAGGGTGACAAGGATCCTTGTAGTTCCTTTTGTCTGGTGAGGTGCCAGTGGAGTATTTCTGCTTGGTCTCTGTGTTTGGGCGTTGTGCAAAGGCAAGATTTTGGGCTTGGCCAGTTCATCCTGAGGCTGAAGTTTATCTTTGAAGTGAGTAAGGGCTGCAGCGTTTCTTGCAAAGGACAAGCCTGACCTAAAAGTAAAAAGTTGATCCAGTGCTTTGAATGTCTCCATCTGGGGTGTTTGTGACCTTTTAATAATGCACTGTTTATGTGCGGTGTTGCCTTTTAAAGTTCCGGTATCGTGTGAGGTGGTTGCCTACGTGTTTGGATCTGGTCCATGGCTCCTCCGTGTTTTAGAGCTCCATCTGTAAAATGGGATTCAGTGTATTGTCCCTTCAATCCCACTGGGATAAGACACAGAAAGACAGGAAGTTAGGTTGGTATATCCAGTGTGTATGCATGTCATTCACTTGCCAAAGCAAGCCTTTTATGGGACTGTGGATCCCACCACAGTAACCCTCTGCAAAAGGTGAATCTGTTCATCTCTCACAATCTGGGTCATCTCCACAGCTTCTGTCCTCAGTTTTGGAAGAAGGAACAGAGACAATGGCTGCACAAATCCTTTTTTTTTTTTTTTTTTTTTTTTTTTTGGCTTTTACAACTAAAATCTGGTGGTTTTTTTAGTGTCTCGTCAGTGGGGCTTTAGGTCTGGCACTGAATGCATGTGAGAAGGGAGAGAGGCTTTGCATGAAGGCTGTTGGGCAAGATAAAATGCAGGACAGCAGAAGGGAAAGGAGCTGGGGGCTGCATCTTACTGAGCTGGATGGGGAATGGTTTTATGTCCTGCTGAAATTGTCAATGGGATGGGGTGCTGGAGAGGGGGAAGGAGTTAGAACGGCGTACTTGGAAAACGAGCCTGAAAATAAAAGTGAGAGACAGAACAAAGAAAGAAAACAGCACAGCGTGTGGGTGTGAAAAGCTCCATCCCTGGCAGGAGGTTTGAGTATGGCATTGTTCGGCTCTTGTGGGCAAATCTGAGCCCTGGAGAATTGCCCTGTGTCTGTGGGGTGACACTCTCTCTGCAGCCTGGTGATTCCTGCTTGAAATGCAGATTTTCTGTAGTTGGAGAGATTCAGTCCTGGTCCCCAGCCCTTGCTGAAGACGGTCTCTAAAATAAAACAGATGATTGGAATGATTGGATGCTCAGAAAGTTCCTTTGAGAAGCTCCTGCCCAGAGCCTTCCTTTGCTGCACATCAGAACTGCTGGGCATGTCCCAGGAATGTCCCAGAATTGGGTTTGGCCTCTAATCCCAGGTTAACCAGGGAAGATGTGCTTTGCCAATGGCCTGGGAGCACCCATGGCTTTGTTGAGAGAGTTAATTCCTGCCCTGCTCCTCTCTTCCCTTCTGCAAAAGCAGCAGGAGGACAAGAGAGAAGGAGCTGTTCCTGCCACACACAATCAGCTGTAATTCCACTGGCTTTATATCTCCTGACATTCCCCGCAGCAGGAGCTGAGGTCCAGGGCATGGATCTGGGTCTGGGATGGGGTCTGGGCTGTGCACGTGTCCCTGGGGAGGCAGGAGCCCTGCAGATCCCTTTCCTGGGTCAGGACTGCAGCAATGGCTTGAAATATTGCCCAGATTTTTCAGAAGGTTCATTAACTTTTTGAGTGAACCTGAGCCAAGTTTTGAGTTACCGGCAAAGATTTTTCTGTTTTGTTGGTTTTTTTTTCCTATTTGTTGTTGTTGTTGCTGTTGTTTTTTGTTTTTGTTTTTTTTTTTCTTCCTTGAGGTCTCGTGGTGCTCTGTAGGGGAAATAAAACGGGCACAGCTATTTGTGTCTTGGGTGGGATATTTCACCAGGTCTCTAGGCTGCTTTCCCACTCCTTTATTTCCCTTTTTGACCCCAGCTGGAGCACGTCCCAGAGGGCCCCATTGCCTGAGCTCTCCCACCCCAGCAGTGGGGTTCCCTGGCTGTGCTTGGTCCCTGGGTACCCCCTCCTGTCCCCACACCCTCCATGTCCAAATCCCTTTTTCCTCAGGATACAACCTGTGTCCTCCTTCCCAGCTTCCCAAATACTTTTCCCTCCTCTTCCTACCGTGAAGCCCAATGTCTCTGGTGTGCTTTTTATAAACTAAACCACCATCACTGCTTTGGCCAAAATTCCAGCCCGTCCCAGTGCTGCCTTGGCACTCACCTTGGCACTCAGGCTCATCGTTCCCTGTCCATCATCAGCCCAGCATCCCGCCCCAGGGGACAGGAGGAGATGTGGGAAAGTGCTCACTTATCTGCTCTAAGTGCCTCTAACATTTGTTTTTACCTCTCTCCTCCTGCTGCAGGTGATTTACAGGAGCTGGGGAAGGTTTGCCCGGGGGATGTTTGTGGTTAATCCCTCTCTTAGGGAGCACTTGGCAGAGTTTCTGGGCAGTGAGACATCCCCAAGGCAGGAACTGGTTGGATTTCTGTAGCTGTTTATGGCCTGGCTGGGAGCTCCTGCTCTGCCTCTAAAGCCAAGACCCCCTCTGTGCTGCATGGGGGCTGCAGGGAGGTGCAAATCCTGGCTTTACTCCTCCTTCCAGTGGTTCTGGCTGTCAGTCTGTGGCTTTCTGGTTTGGGATTGGTTTGCTTCCAGTGCAGGGAAGTGTCCATGGCCCGTGTCCCTACCACCATCTACCCCTGCAGGGCACTGACTGACTGGCACCCCCTTCACACCTCCCTTCCCGAGCTCAAGGGCATCTTTGACAGCAAGATTATACTTAATTTTTATTTTTTTTTCCCCTTTCCTAACTGTTTTTTCTTAATCTCTCCCCAATGAGACATAGCATTAATTACTGCAGTTAAAGGGAATTCAGTCTCCATTACTCTCTGCCACCCATTTCCTCTTGGCTTGAGCATCTGAAATTTGTCTCCCAAATGAAAAGGAGGGATAAAGGGAAAAGAAAAACAAATATGCAAATGCAAGATTTTATTTATTTACTCTTTTTTTTTTTTTTTTTTAAGCACAGTGTCAAGT
This sequence comes from Hirundo rustica, assembly GCF_015227805.2. Classification (NCBI taxonomy): domain Eukaryota; kingdom Metazoa; phylum Chordata; class Aves; order Passeriformes; family Hirundinidae; genus Hirundo; species Hirundo rustica. The sequence continues at coordinate 7,505,890 of NC_053469.1, forward strand.
AGAAAGGAATCAATAGTTTTGTCATTATGCCTGTTGTGTTTTTTCACCATAATCTCAGCTGTCATTTGGGTTTAATTGTGTTGTTTCCTGTTGTGTGGAAGTAAATCTTATCTGTTTTGGATTAAAATTCAATGAAGGTCACAGCAGCTCGAAAACTTACCAGGCTGCAGCAATTAATGTTCATTTGGCTTTGATAAATTGGAATGTTCCCCACAATGGGACTGGAGTGGATTTCAGAAGCAATAATTCTTCCATTAACTCAATGATTCCCTGCGTGATGGAGTGTCTTGTCACTGCTCTGTTTGTCATCTGTCACTTCAAGGATCTGGGCATATGCCTGATATGATTTATCATGATTATTGGGGCTGCTTGTGTCAAAACATTTTAAACCACTAATTATTCCAGCCCTTGTAAATTGCTGAATTTAACACAACATAAGAGAGATTTATTTTTGTGTTGCTCCCCACCGCCTCGTGTCCCAGTTTCATTATTGCTTTGTGCGGTGCTAAACCCAGCCCCGGTGTCCCGCGGCTTTGGCCCGAGAGGGGGGTGTTTGCCAGGCTCTGAGGGTGGCTCTGGGTGGCCCAGAGGGGTTTTCTCTCTGCACTGACCCTCTGACCAGGCATCAGTAGGGCACTGCACCCTGTGAGAGCGGGGATGAAGGTTTGGGAGGAGGATTCAGAGCCCCATCCCGTCCTGCTGGTGGAGGGATGGGATTTCATCCCTTGTGAGTGATGCCAGGAAAAGTCTTGTGAGATACCAGAGCCAGGACCATCCCTGCATGCTGGGAGGTTCAGAAACGTGCTCTGTGCTGCCCCTGCTCCAGCTCCAGCAGAAATAAGCTGGGTTTTTTGGAGAGTGGTCATGAGGAAAAGCCTTGTTACATCTCATCCCATCACCTTGCAAGGGGACATTAAAGTGTCTGGTGTAAAAGGTGACCAGACCTCATCAGGCTGCTTTTTTAAAAAAAATTACTATTTTTTATTTTAATGCTCACTTTCTGTTGGCTGTGTTGGCAGCAGACAAGTTATCTGCTGGCTTCTAGGTCTCCCAGAGGATTTTCTTTATCTCATATTTGTGGAGTTTCCTTTTTTTTTTTTCCTTGTTCCCATACATCCTGATGTTTCCCTAATGTTCAGCTGCTGGTCCTGTGCTCCATCAGCTCCTGAGCTGGGTGTAAATTGTGGTCTTAAACTCTTCCCTCTGCTTTCACATCCTGCTCTGGAGCTGGGAAGGAATTGTGTGCCCCAGTGCTCCCTGAGGTGTGTCCTCGGGGCTGCCTCAGGCTGGGGCAGCTCTCCAGTTCCTTAAGGAATCTCCCAAGAGCCAGAAGCTTTTAGGAGCTGTAGGAAAAAAAATATCTTCCTTGTGAGGGTGTTGAGGCCCTGGCACAGGGTGCCCAGAGCAGCTGTGGCTGCCCCTGGATCCCTGGCAGTGCCCAAGGCCAGGTTGGACACTGGGGCTTGGAGCAGCCTGGGACAGTGGGAGGTGTCCCTGCCATGGCAGGGGTGGCACTGGATGAGCTTTAAGGTCCCTTCCAACCCAGGCCATTCCAGGATTCTGTGACTGCTCTCCTTCCCAGAGGTGGATATAACATCATTCCAGGGCAGCTGGGCTTATCCCAGCTTGAATGGGAGGGGAGAGGAGGCTGAAACCCTTTCCAGAGCTGGGCTGATTCCCACTGTCCCCGGCAAACATCTCTGAGGGATCATCCCAGACCCTGTGGGCTTTGGGCACACCCTCACTCGGCCTCCTTCAGCCCAAGCATTCCCTCAGATTGCCCATTCTTCCTGGGGTGCCTCTTTTCCCTCCCCAGCAGTTTTTTGTCCTCCTTGGTACAAAACTTCCCCGTGGATTCTGTTCCCTCCCTCCCTTGCGCTTGCCTGGTGCTGTGTCCTGTGGGTCTGCTGGCAGCACCAGTGCACCTGGCTTCCCCAGGGATGCAAAACTCTGCTCCAGCCTTCCTCTGGCTCCTTGCAGCTTGTCGTGCTGATGGCAGCACGGGAGCTCCTGTCAGGCAGCTCAATGGGAGAAAAAAAAAAAACCCTGGTGTGACATGAGTAATGAGGTAGTGAAGAAGGCACAACATCTGTGTCATCATTTCTGCACCAGGAGGTCAACCAGATTCATCAAACGTGCACTTCCAGCTTGTGATGTGTTTAGAAATTAATTAAGATAGGGAGAGAATTGCTGCCGCTGCAGATTTTCTTATCTGAAAGGTATTAAAAAGCTAAATTGATCTCCAATGAGCTGTTTTTATTAAAAAAAGACCAACAAAACCGAAAAGAAAAGCTCCAAAACCCCTGGGTTCAGCATGTCCCTGTGTGAGAACCATGTGTGGGGAGAGGAGCTGGAGCTGCCCACCCTGGTGTGGAGGTGGACTAAGCATCCCCAAATCCCTGGGATGGGGATGGGAGCTGAGGGCTCTGTGCTGATGGCAAACCAAGCAACCCTCAGACCATCACCAGTGCCGCTGAAGGGGGCCCTCAGTTCTTTCCTGAGCTTCCTCAGGGTGGCCAGAGGGGCTGGTGGGATCTCTGCTGGGCTGGGTGGCTCAGGGCAGAGGGGCTGAGTGCCTGCAGACCCTGGGGCTGTGGGGATTGGAGCTCAGCCCAGCTGGAAGCTGAAGTCACCAGTGATGCAGGAGCGCTGGAACTGGTACACAGAGGGGCTGTTGCTGGTCCATGCTGGATGAGAGTCCCGCTCCTCTCACCCTGACACTGTCCTGGCTCTTTCCCCAGCATGGGACACTCTTCGGCTTCAAGTTCCATTTCCATTTTAATGTGCCATTAACCAACTTCTTCCTGTCTGGGAGAAGGAGCCTCTTTCATCCACCTTCCCCCTCTTCTCCACTCTCCTTTGCAGAGCGGGTATAAAACAGGGACTAAATGTAGTTAATGATGTGCTCTGATATTTAGGGAATTCATCTGGGGGGGATTTGTCTTCAAATTGTCACTTTTGTGACAATGGCACCTCTTATGTTAATAATTTTTCACCAATCTCTCTCGGTTTTCCACCTTGGCTCCAGTGAATACATTAGACCCTTTATGGCTTTCTCTCCATCAGACTTTTTCCACCCCACTGTGTTAAAATATGTAACTGGAGTATTTGATTTGCATCTCTGATAAAGGCAGGCTGAAGAAATGCTCTCAGTTCATCGGAACTGAGCATCAGCAAACTTAACTTTCTCATCTCATCCCCAGAGCAAGTGAAGTTGGTACTGGGGGGGGAAAGCAGCCATGGGAAGCACTGGGAAGGGGTTTGCTTTCTGCAGATGGCATCGAAGGCGTGGGAGGGATCTGCAGCCTGAGAAAATTCCCCCAGCCTTGACATGCCGAGAATGGAGGATGGAAGGGAAAACGTAAAAACTCCCATTGGGAAAGTGGCCGGTGCTGCCAGGGGGTGTGAGAGCTGGAAAGGGGGATGCTGAAGTCGTGAGGAGATGAAGGAAAAAACATCAGAGGGGAGGTTTTGGGAGTGGGGTGAGGAGCCTCAGAGCAGTGTGAGCTTGTGGCACGGGGTGGGACGCGCTGTGCCTGCCTTCGCCCCCGGGCTGGGTCCCTCTGAGCTGCCAGCGGCACTGAAGGGTATTTTTATCAGTTTGCTGATCTCAGAGGCTTGTCTTGAACTTGTTCCCTTCCTTCCTCCTCCTCACTCTTCTCCTTCCCACCATCTGCCTGGGAGAAACGCATCCACAGCGCTGCGGGGTGTAGCTGGTGGCCTGACCTTTTGGTGGTGTTTTGGTTTTTTTTTTTTTTTTTTCCCAGCGTGGGACAAGCAGATGGAAATCCAGACTTCAGTGGGGTGGCTCTGCCTCAGCTCCTGGTTTCCATCCTTCTCCTCCACAGGTTGGTTCTCACAGAGCTGCTGGGCTCCTGGAGAGAGGAATTCCACGTGGGAGCCCTGTGCTAATCCTGTGTGTAAAGTGCTGGGAGCACTGCACTGGTACCTTTGAAACGTTGACGTAAACACAGAAATGCTTTGCAGCTCCCAGCCTGGATCTAATTGCTTTAAACTGCCAGGCTCCGAAGTACATATGGCATTAAGATTGTCAGGAAATGTTATTCCAGGAAAACTCCTGTGGCTGCTGCCTTCTCCAGCGACGGCTGGGTGTGGGTGGCCCCTGGCTCCGAGGTAATACCTCACGTGGAAAGTGTTTTCCTGGGATGCAGACCTGGGAGTGCTGGCAGGGTGGAGGATGGTGTCTCCTCGCTGTGCTGACCCTCTGTAGTCCCAGCAGGAACGTTACAATCTCCATCTTTCTGTTGGTGCAGTGTGGGCTCTGACCCAGGCCGAGGAGCCTCACCCAGCTCTCACATCCCCAGGAGGATGCCTGTGGCCTTGAAAGCTGGGCTGCTCTTCGGACAAGCAGCGAAATGCTTTTTCTCTCTTTTCACTCAAACCTTGTGTTATCTGCAGTCCTCTCAGCTGTTACTCGTGTTTGAACGTGAGCTGGGAGTGTTTGCATCGTTGGAGTGTTGTTGGTGTCAGGCACTGGCTGTGTGAAGGTGAACTGTGCTCGGCCTCATGCAGAAGAGCTTGGGGGTGGTTGTGAAAGATGGGACATTGCAGCACCGCAAAAGGCTGAATTCTCAACTGATGGGCGAATCCTGAGGATGGGAGTGAAGTGTTAACGACAGGATGAAATGCAATATCATATTTGTCCCCAGAAATATATTTGCTCTCAGTTTGGGCTTTCCTTTTTTTCTCATTTAAAAATAAATTGGACTTGGTTTCACAAGGCACCGTGATGCCGTGAAAAGGCAGAGCGCTTTTTTGTTCAGGGAAGTGTCAGAATGAAATGTTTCTACTCTTCAACACTTTCCATATCCTCCCCAAAACCACTTACACTTCAGTTTCAGCTGATGTGAAACTGTCTGAGCAGATAAACCATTCCTGGAAGAAAAAAAAAACACAAAAAAACCACCCAAAAAACAAATAAGCCCATCTTTCCAGGCTCTGTGTGGAGTTCCTGTGCCTGGAGCAGGGCAGATGTGGTGCTGTGGGTGTCATCATCACCCTCTGAGTGCCTGCAGCCTCTGCAGGGCATGCTCAGACTCCCACCAGCAGCAAACAGGGGGAAGAAGCTCACGTCTCCACGATTTTCCCTGCCCATCCTCAGGCTGCTCATCACAGCACAGCGCTTTTTGTGCGTGTCTGGGTCTTGCTGCCTTGGAAGTTGGGCAAAATTCCCACCAGCTTAATTGGGAGCAACATCAGGCCAAGTGTGGTCATTTTTTACCTGTCGCTGCTCCCACTCCACCTCCTGGCTCCCCCTCCATCCCCATGGGTGAGGGGGAACGAGCTCTGTTTCAGCTTTCAAAAGCTCTCTGCCAGCTCTGAGCAGGAGCGTCCTCGTGAAGTCTCACAATGTGCAGCAAAGGAAAAGGGGAGAGAGGAAAAAAAAATGGAATCGTGCTTATTGCTAAAATACAATTATATAGGAGTGCAGGAAAATGACTGTTTATGAAGGGAGCTGGCTGACTGGCTCGGCTTTGCTCAGGTGGGTGCTTCTGGGATGGATTTATGGCAGTGGCTGGAGAGGGAGTGAATGGGAACACCAGCCCCAGCACTGCTGGGATGCACTTGGATTTCAGGGCTTGGACACTTTTTCATTGTGTTTCCCTTTATCCTACAGGAAAACTGGTGGTTTTCCTTTCTAGCTGCCTCTTTTTTAGCTCCTCAGGGGAGAAGAGACCACTTTTCATTCCCATGGAAGGTGAGGAACCCTCCTGCAGGTGAATGGCAGCAGAGCCACTGATGCTTCAGCAGTGCCAGGTGTCTCCATCTCCCTTCCCGGAGCTGGAGCTGGGTAGCAGCTGCTCACCAGCCATTCCTTGGGCAAGCCTGAGCTCTCCTGCTGCCCTGGCTGTGCTTTTCCTTATTGCACTGAACTCGGGCTCAGGGTGAGACCAGCCTGGTGGGAGCAGCAGTTGTTGGGGGAAGAGACAACAGCCCCAGTGCTGAATCCTGCTTAGTTGGCAGCTTTGGAGAATCATTCTGCAGAGGCTGGGGTGGGTTGGGCAATGCAGAAGTAAAGGGACAGGCAGCCCCATGTGCTGAGAGTTGCTGTGGGGGAATGTCTGGCTGGGGGGTGCTGGGCAGGGACCCAGAGGGTATCTCTCACCATGATGAAGCTGCAGGTTTCACTTGGCATTTCCAAGAGATCTGTCATTATTCAGGGCAGCACGGAGCCTGCCAGCCTTCCTGTGCCTCAGAAAGGGATGACTGAAACTCTCCCAGCTCAGGTGCTGGCATGCAGCTTGGCTGGGCTGGGTACCAAGGGTCTGATCCCACCCTGCATCCTTGGGGTGTCTGGGACCTCGGGATGGCCCAGGGCAGCTGCTTCTCCCACTGCTCTTGCTCATGATGGGGATTTGGGGTGTGCAGCTCTTGCACACTGTCCCCCACACCCTCCCAGGTGTGTGCAGACACATCTTTGTCCCCTCGGACATTGGTCCTTCATCCCCTCACAGAGCTGGGATGTGCTGAGGGATGAATGCTGGGGTGCTGCTTTGGGAGGGTGGGGTGAGGATCCGTGGTGCAGGGGCAGGCAAGGCAGGGGCTTGTTTCCAAACTGCAAACAAAAGCAGTGATTGCTGCGAGTCCCAGAAACAAAACAGGAATGAGAGAGCAGCTGAGGAGTGGCCTCAATCAGTGCTGAGGAGTCCTGAGGAGCCCTTGTGCCTGCAGCACCCGGGGCACAGGCTGTGAGATGTGTCTGGGCTGTGGTGAGGATTTGGTTATCAAGTAAGGCTTGATCCTTAGGCTGTAAATTGCCATGAAAGCTTTTCTGCACCTTCCCTGAACTGCAAGGAGGGCTTGGTGCTGTCACTGCCTGCAGCTCGCAGACCCTGTGGTGCCGCAGCCAACTGTCCTTTCCCTTTTTTTTTTTTTTTTTTCTTTTCTTTTCTTTCTTTTTTCCTGTTTTGCACCAAACGTCTCGAGAATCAGTTGCCTGGGCATGTTGGGACTGGTCATGCTGGTTGGACTCACAGATTTTAGCTTCCCCTTTGAGGCCTACTTTGACCTTGCCTCGAGGCGTCCTTGGGACTGGTTTGGGGCCACCCTTTCCCAGATCCACCTGACGCTGGTGGCTGTGCTGGGATGAATGCTGGGACCCTCCTCATCCTCTCGGAGTACTCGAACTGCCACAGGCCCAGCTCCTGGGGGCCGAGGAGAGGAGGAGGAGGAGGAGTCCGAGGTGTTGTTCCAGTGGCTGCAGCTGAGCCCTTGGAGCTGGGGAATGGCCTTGCCAAGCTAGAGAAGTGAAGTGCCCTGGTTCTTCTGCCCCTCTGCTCTGTGTGCTGGGAAGGGAGGGACGAGCAGGGCTGCTCAATGGTTTGTGCTCCTGCTGTCCCCCCGTGACAGGGACAGAGGGGTTCACGTGAGCATCTCCGTGTGCTCTGCAGGGAGGGTTTAGCGACACACAGATTTCTCAGCCAAGCTGCTGCTGCCTCAGGATCCTGACTGCTCTGGTTCTGGCTGCCTCCATCCCTGTATACCCCACCCTGGGGCTGGGATCTCGTGGGGTGTGTGAGCAGGCTGTGCTCCGGGGCTGTCTGGAGCATGCCAGGTGTTGCAGGGACAGCTGAGCCTGCACAGGTAGCCGGTGCCCAGCCTGCTGATGTGGTGCAGAATGGGTCAGTGACAGTCGTGTGCTGTGTGTCCCTTTGCCAAAAGGATCACATCTCACCTGGCCACGCCTTCGCTGATGTCTGTGTCTCTGCTGGCGTCCAGTCTCCGTCCTTTCCGTGCTGGAATGTTTTCCCATCGCCTGTTCTGCTGGGTGGGGGCTGCTCAGCCCTGCTCAGGTGTCCCCCTGACCGGGGCGCTGTGTGTGGGTGCTGCCATCGGGTTGTTCCCGGCTTGGATGGCTGGGGCTGTCCCCATGATCCTCTTCTGATCAGTCTCCTTCCTTCCCTTCTCCTTTGAAGAAAAAGGTTAATAAAATATTGGACTCATCCTGCCATTCCCTGAGATGCTGTGATTCTCCAGCAGCAGGTTTTTCACCCTCGGTGTTTCCTGGGTGCTGGTGAGCTCCTCCCTGCACAGCATCCTCAGCAGAGGAGCCACCTCCATGGGGTCTGCATGTGCTGGGGAGGAGGCAGGCTCCCCACCACCCTGCCTTTCTTGGGCCGTGAAATTTCAAGGCAAAATCCCTGTTTCACCTCCACGCACTCAGCCCTGTCAGCAGCACTTATCTCTGTGGGATTGCTGGGGGTGAGTGCGAGGTCCTGCTTTTGGGGACTCCATACAGCACTGGAGGGTGTGTAGGAGTGCTCCTTCCTGCCCTGCTTTCCCTCTGCTGGCTGGGGGATGTGGGGAGGGTGAGGCTTTGTCCTGGCCACTGAACAAAACAACAGCCCCAGGTTATGTCCTCTCACCTCCTCCCACAGCTCCATCCCCACAGCTTGGACATAGCAGAACAAGTAGTGAGGTGGGGATTTTTTTCTTTATTTTTTTTTCCTTGCATTTTAAAACTTTTTTTTTTTTTTTTCCCCCCCATGCTCTTCCTCTTTGGCAGGCAGGTCGGCAGGGGGAGGGAACCTTCAGCCAAGCTCTCCATCACATGTCCCTTGTTTTTTGTGCGTTATTTTTTCCCCACTGCCGCCCTTGCCAAGGGAAGGACATTGTAGAGCCGCTGAGGCTGGCAGGGGCTGTAACACCGCCTGCCAATAGCCTCGGTGTCTGAAAAGACTTAGGAAATGCAGCTCTAAATTAGCTCCCAAATCATCTTCTTCCCTTTCTCCGGCTGGAGAGCCCCTCAGAGCCAGCCCTGGCTCCCCAGGGAGCGGCCGGCTCTGCTGTGGGGCCGGAGAGGCTTGGCCTGGAGAGCACAGCTCGATGCTGCCGTGGGGATAGCAGGGAGAGCCTCAGCATGGGTGGCTCAAGGCAAGCTGGAGCACTCCAGGGACAAATTCCTGGTGTCCTTCCTCCTGACATTGCCCCGCTGCCCCCCTGCCTGGCTCCCTCCTGGTGTGACCGATGGGGAAGCGTGGTGGGGCTCCTGGCTGTGCTGCTGGAGCGCAGAGCTGATGGACAAATGCTGAGAGCCTCCCAGGGAAGGTGGGAGCCCCATCCTGTGCTTGCCCCAAGGGTGCTGCTGGGAGCAGCCGAGGTCGTGGCACGGTTGGCAGCGCACCGGCAGGGACAGCCGGGGCCGGCAGAAGCTGCAGGAGGGGAGCAGGAGGAGGGCTGGCTGTGTGTCTGCTGGGGAGGGGGACAGCCTGGGCCTGGGCCCTGGGACAGCCCCAGCTGTTCCCCTCAAGCACTCCATTTCCGCCCTTGCCAGGTCAGTGGGTGAAGGCAGCAGCTGCCGTGGGACGGGAGCAGGAGCAGCTCGGTGTCCCTGTGCTCTGCCTGGGCACGAATCCGCAGGGCAGAGCTGCTCCCGGGGCCTCTGGAGAGAGGGGATTTTGGAGCAGCCGAGCCTGGGGAGGAGCGTTGCTCTCAGTGCTGCTGTCTTGGCACGGCTGTGTCTCAGAACTTGGGCTCTGCTTCTGTTGTCGCCTCTCAAGAGAGGAACGGGAAGAGCTCAGCTTTGCTGGGAATTCAGGCTGCAGCTCCTCAAATGCCCCGAGGTTCTGCATCCCCCCTGGCCCTCCAGCCTTCACACTGAATGCAGATTGCTCTTTAAATGTCTCTGTGGGTGGATTTCAGCGCTCAGGTGCTGCGGGCAGAGCACAAGCATCACAACTGCTCTGCTCTGCTGACCCAAAACCATCCCAGGAAGGGCTCTCCTGCCATGGGGCTCTTGGCACTGCCGTGGGTGAGGATGATGATGCTGCCCTGGAGGGCTGAGCACGGCCAGGATGTGTTGCTGTGCTGCTGTGGCTCAGGGAGGCCGGGCCAGCATCGCTTCTTCTCCTTCTCCAGGCCCTTGGAGGCAGCACGTGCGTGGGAGAGGGAGCGAGCTCCGCAGAGCTGCCTCGGGCACTGAAGTCTGTCCCTTCATCCTAGCAGCAGGCACCTTGGGAAAGAGCAGAGGAAAATTCCACTTCTACAGCAGTGGAACTTGGGGTTTGTGTTATTATTATTATTTTTTAAAGGCTCTGTCAGGCTCCTGCTCTCTCCCCCTCCCCGTGCTGCGCAGCCAGCTCTGAAGCAGAAGTGATATTTTCTGCCAATGCAATGATTAGCCTTTCTGCTAATGACCCACGAACAGTGTCCAAAATAAATGAGCCCAACCTGCTCATCTTATTAGCCAAATGATTGCATAGAAAGAGGAAATATCTGCAGAAACAGCTTAGGCAGCTGTAATTTGGAAGCGTGGAGGAGTCACCGCTTGAAGTATGGAGAGGAGCCATATGTCTTCAAAAAGCTGGGAGAGCTCTTGTGTTATTGGGGTGCTTCTACTCATCCCCTGCTCCCCCTTTCGTGAGATAATTGTGCAGGGCTGGAGCTGTGTCTGTTCTCAAATTCTGTTGGTTCCTGGGGCTGGGAAACTGGAGACAGGTTTCTCCTGTCCTTCCTTGTCTGGTTTTTGGCTTCCCACATCCTGTAGAGGACAGGCAGCAGCAGTGGGATGTTGGTCAGGAGAGCAGCTGATGGAGTGGCCAGCACTAACAGTCCTTCAGGAGCTGCTCTTGTGTCCTTCAGGCTCTCCCCAAAGCACTTGGCAAGGCTGTGGAACGTCCTTGCTTGACACGGGGAGCAGAAAAGGGAGAGGTGGAGGCAAGGAGGGTTTCTGCAGAGCAGGGAGGTGAAGGGGCCTTGTGATCCCCTCCCAGATCTTGGTGATACCGAAGTGAAACAAGAGTTTGCTTTGGAGGGGGTTTCAGGCTTTGTGTAAAGAGGGAAATGGGGCTGGGTGTGGGAGAGTGGAGCATGAGGATGGGGGAATGTATGGAGAAGCTGGAGGGCTGAGTGTGAAACCCCTCCTGATTTCGGGAGCAGATCAACCTTCTCTGGGAGATGCGCTCAGTTTGAGAGGTGGGTTGTGTTCCCAGCTGCTGCATGTGTGTTTCAGTAGGTCTCTCACGACAGAAAGGCCTGTCCCTGAGGGAGGTGACAGCAGTGTGGCTGTCCTGGAGGAGAGCTCTGGGAGCTGAGACAAGCCCTGGAAGGCTGACCCTGGAGCCTTGAAGCTGTATCACACCAGAGGATGCGCACAAGCTCGTGTCTTGTATAACAGCAGAGAAAAACACACTTGATCCTCTTGTCCCTTGGAGGGAGGGCAGCTGGAGGCCTGGCTAATGATGCACCAGCCCTAAAAATTGCTGAGGAGGGTGAGGTCGTCCTCTACCAGCACCTTGTGTGCAGGCCATGTGCCTCCCTGACTTCTGTGGCACAGCTGATGTGAGTTCCCACATCACCGTCCCCATCACCGTCACCATCACCATCATCACCATGCCCCTTGTTCACTATCCCAGCTCGTGGGGTCCCCTCAGTCCCCTGGTCCCACCAGGACCCTTCAGCAGCTGACTAGGACCAGAGCCCTGCTGGGTATTCCATGTCTCTGTTCTCATGTGTGCATGTATATCCATGAAATATAGACTCCATGTAGCTATGTGTATATTTATTTTTTACCAGGCTGGGATCTGAAGGGTGTCATGTACAGAAATAACCATGACTTTAATTTTCGGTTTACCTACACTCATGTGCAGCTACTTCATTGCTCCTTTACGTTTTATGCAGACAAATTCTGGACTTCTTTCTTCCCTTCCTAATTAATGGGAGAATTGCAAATTGTGCATTTTTTTGGTTTTTTGTTTTTGTTTTTTTTTTTTTTTCTCCTAAGAAGTTTTGGGTTTAAACGATTATCTGAGTTCAGAAAACATCCTGACAGTGCAAATATTGAAAACTGGAACACTGAGTGGATGAGCCGATGACCCCGGCTCTCCTTGCGCCTCTCAGTGTCTTTCACTGCGCTCAGGAATGCTGCCCTGGGTCCCTGGGGCTGGGAGGTGGCCGAGACAGGGCTGTGGGTGTGGATGCAAGGTTCACCTGCACGCCCCAGGCTGCACGAGGGGTATTTGATAAGTTTTCCTTGCTATTCTCTTAAACAAGTTTTTCAGGTTAATGCTGAAGTGGTTTGGCTGTGGAAGTTGTGACTGCAGGGTCTTGTTTCTTCTTCTTTTTCTTTTTTTTCCCCCATTTTTTGGTTGTTTGGTTTTAGCTTGTTTGTTTTTTATAAGTGGGGGAGATGCTTTTTCATTACCCCAACCCTTCCATGCTGCCCCGTCGATGTCACTGCCGTCCCTTGGGACACTCAAAAGAACGCTCCATTCTCCGGGGTTTTGCAGGATGAAGATTTGCTTTTCTACAGGATCTGTGGAGTGGAAGGGGTTTAGAGCGGTCATCGAATCCACCTCTCTGCCCTCGGGCAGGATCAATAACCCTTTGTCACTGGTGATGGATGCTTCTCTGTCCCGTTCTGCAAGAATTCCCAGTGCCCCGTCCCTGTGGGCGTCTGTTTCAGGCTGACACGGGTCAGGGTCGAGCAGCCCCACCAGTGCTCTGCCTCCAGCCCAGCTCTGTGACAGCCGAGGATTTCAGATGATTTTGCACAGTTTGGACAGATTTAAATGAGCAGGAGGATGGAAGTGATGGGTGGAAACCCTTTTCCTGCGAATGTTTTGCTCTGAGGGTTTCGCTGTAAGGGTTTCTCTGGCTCCTGGCAGCATGCAGGGATGCAGGCTGGCATCCCCCCAGGGCTGCAGGGCTGGAGGGCCACCAGAGCTGCTGCTTTTGAAGAGGAGGGGGTCTAAGCACTTCTGTTTTTCTTTTCAAGCTGCCCTCTGAACGCTGGGTTACGCCCCTGCTCTGTGATGCCAGGTCTGTTCCTCTCTCCGCAGCTCATCCCTGCAGGGACAGGGACATTTGGTGCCTGAGGCAGGGACATGGATTGCTGAGGCTCTGAGTTCTGGGATTTCATTCCCTGGGGCTCCTGTTAGGTCTGTGCAAGGCACAGCCTCTTAAAACCCACACTCCTGTCCAGCTCCTGTCAGGGCACCTGCTCTTAGATCAGCAACAGTGCTGCTCTTCTGTGCTTCCCAGCGCACTCCACGGCATTTATCCTTGGATTTCTGGATTTATTCTGATCTCACTCCCATGAAACACGGCTGGGCTGCTCCCTGAGGGAGCTTTTCCAAGGGCTTATCCAAGGATCACAGCCATGGACCAGAAAGGCTGAACCACCAAGTTTCCAGTGCTCTGTGTGTAGCACAAAGTAGAGACTCCATTCTTTTTTTTTGTTTGTTTTTCGTCTTCCTTTGTTCTGTGGGAAATTACTCTTGAGCGATGAAAGCCTGAGAGAAGGTCAGATGCTGAGGACAACAGCTGAGTCCTTGGGGAGAAAGAGGGGTTTTGTTAAGAGCAAGGGGAGGGTTTGGAAGGTGGAGGAGCTTGTGCAGGGCGGTGCTGCCTCTTGAAGGGTTCTTATCTCCAGCCCGGAGCTCCCTCCTCTCCTTGCCACCCAGGTGAGCCTCTCTGGGAACACACACGGCTGGATATTCATCTCCCAATCATTCTTTCCCTTCAGGCCAAGCTGTTTCTTTTGCAGGGCTCTTCTGAAGATGGGAGCGTTGAATAAACTGGGCTTAATTTAGATTAGATGTGAACTCAGGCCAGCCTCAGGATAGGCACCACAGCGAGGAGATGGAGCTGGGTAGGATTTGTTTTCCTGCCTCCTACAAGCTAAAAACAAACTGCTGGGGGAAGCCTGTGAGTGGTGGGGGGGACTGAGCAAACTAAAGCTCAGTACTCAACAAACAAAGAGTGGAGAGGAGCTTTGTGAGCCCAAAGGTGTGGGCAGAAGGACTTTATTAGCTCCATTTGAAACATTTTTTCTCCATTCCCCTTTAGCTGTGGAATCAACTTCATTTTAGCTTTACATTTAAGTTTTCAAAACAGACCTGTCAAATTAGTAAAAGGAAATTTGATTAGAAAATGGCAGCAGGATTGAGGTCTTTGTTGTTCTCTGTTCACAATTTGGCTCAGCGTTTGCTCTTAACCAAAAAGACGTCATTGGAAAAGAGGGTTTTAGCTAGTCAACACTTCCCAATCGTGAGGGAAAAAAACTAGGGAGCAGAGATGGAAAATTCCTGCCACCAGCTCCCCAGTTGCTGCCCCTTGTGTGGGACCTGGAGAGTGAGGCTGTGCCACCAGGGCTGGGGTGGCATTAGTGGGGACCGGAGGGAACGAGGGTCACAGAGGAGCAGGATGGCTTTGTGCTCTCTCCTGGCTGCCGTCCCCGTGTCGGGGTTCAGCTCTTTGCACTCCCTGAGGACATGGGGGGCTGAGCCTTGGAGCAGCTTCGGGAGCCTGGGTTGGTGGAGGGTGCTTGAGCTGGGGGTGCTAGGCTGGTTTGGGGTGAGGTGCAGAGCTCTGCCCGTTAATCTCAGCACGCCCACGTTCCCGGTGTCTGTGCCAGGCGGCGCTGGGCGGGAGCACATTCCAGAGGAGGAGGAGAGGGAAGGCAGGTGAGCAGCAGGGTTAAACACTGGCTAACAACAGCCAGGGGAAGGGACAGAGCTGGGAGCTGCCATCCCAGTGCCCAGGAGAGCTTCCAGGGGGATGAAGGAGCTTTTGGGGTTGGCGGAGCAGCTTTCCTTGCCCGGAGCTCTCTTGGAGGCCTGTGAGCAGCAATGGGGGCTCAGACTGGCCCTGCAGTGGCCATCCTCACCTGGTCCCTGCCTGCTGCCAGGGATGGAGCCGGGCTCTGCTCCGCAGTTATTCACAGATGCTGCAATTAGGCTGGAGACACGGTGTCAAAAACCTGACAGCAGCCCCGGTGTGTGCACGGGGAGGGGGTTATTGGCCTGTTATTATCCCTTTACCCAGATAGCCTGGCTAATCAGCTCTCAGATGGGGGAGAATTAATTGGTTTTGATTGGAGCACCAGGCACGTTTAATTGAAATGAATCCTTTCCCGCTTCCAAACAGGCACTTTCTCAGCTGCTGCTGGCTGGGGAGGGGGGGCTGCAGCCTCTCCAACACCACCCTCATGGTGTGGGGCGGCTGAGCTGGGGGAAGCAGCTGTGACAGCCCTGCCCTGCAATCCTCGCTCCATCTGCGAAGGAGCTCCTGTTTCTCCATCCGTGGATCCCACTCACACGCACTCCAAAGGCTCTGCTCCCAGCTGGGATGGAGAGTGCGAGCCTCGGATTGTCTCAGCCCCTTGTAGCGTACCAGGGAGCTCGGCGGGACATCTTGGGGGCAGCCAGGTGGCATCACTGCCATGCTGCCTCCTCTGCTTTGAGAGGGATGACAAGGTTTGTCTTTACAAACAAGCCTTGAGTCTGCTGGTAGATCAAACTAGCACTGAGAGATGAGAGAAACAGTGGGAAGGATTCTGCTGATTGATGAATGGAAAAGAAGATACTTGCCTTTACAAACAAACGCCATAGGTTTGTTTGTAAATGAAATTGAATATTGAAAGATGAAAGCAACAATGGGGAAAACCCATAAATCCCATTTTAAAAAAAAAAAAAAAAAATTAGTGGGTGGGGTTATACATTAAAAAGAGAATCTTAGGTCTTAGACATTTCGGGAAGTCTGTACCTCTCAAGTACCTCAGCCAATGGGGAAAGAGAGAGGGAAATGCGGCCGGGAAATTGGGATAAAAAGGAGACTGCATCCTCCGAAAATCTGAGAGACCCCAGGGGAAATGCCCCATGGCCTCTCACTTTATTCAAATAAAGTAAAAGGACTCCTCTGTCTCCTTTTTGGACATAAACCTCTGGTGTTCGTGGATTAATTTTCCCTCCTGTTGGCTTTGATGTCCTGCTTCCATACAGAAAATAAAAATAAATAATAATAATAATAATAATAAAAGGACTTGAATTTCAGGAGGTTGGAAATGAGGACTGTCCCCAGGATGTGCTGAGCTCTTCAAAGCTGGGGGTTCAAAGGGCTCTTTGGGAGGTGCAAATTCAGCTTTTCCCTTCCCAGCCCAGTGGCAGGGCGCCCTGTCCCCCCTTCTCCCAGGAAAGAGTTCGCTGGTCTCACACCCTCCAAATGACAAGAAAAAACCCAAACCTGGTGCGTTCCCATACTTTTATATTCCCAATTGATACAGCAAGAGGGATGGGTGAAAAAAGGAGCAGTTTTATCAAGGTGTGCTGCAGGACAAAAAGGTTTCTGTGGACTCGTGTGGGAGCTGTACAGCAGGAAATCCTGTCTCCATGGGTTTGTTTTTCCAGTGTGCTGAGCCCCGAGGTGTTTTGGAGGCATCACATGGAGAGCTGGGTGAGAGAACTCTCAGTTCTTGTCAGGAAGATGAAAAAACCCTGGGAGATGAAAAAGCCCTGAAACACAAGATAAATTTTATCTGTCTGCGAGGTTCTGGTGAAGTTAATGGGAGTTAAGTGTTTGGTTAAGTGCTGTATTTAACTGGGCTCTTAAGAGCCTGCTGGGAATAGCTGGGGTATTTTGGGAGAGGAAGCCTGTGGGGTTCCTGAGGTCTTGGATCTTTAAATCAAGTGTATGGATCTCCTCGCTCTGTGCGACATAGGGAGCAGCACAGTTTTCAAATTCCTTACCAAATCATAAATGAAAATTGATTAAAATGAAGATTTGGTTTGCTTTTCCTCTTTGCTGTGTGATGCCTGAGGTACCTGGGGAGGCTTTTCTCAGGGTATGGGGGGCTGTGGTGTGTAACTCCTGTTGTTGCCAGAATTCCAAGGTCCCTTCAGATGCCAAATGCCATGTGGGTGCGTGCACGGAGGCTTCATCCCTGATACTGTGTTTGAATACCCTCCCTCTCCTTCTGGAAAGCTGTGCTTTGTGTTCACTCAGCTGTTGATGTTCATTATGCTGAAATGTTTGCACTTTAAATATGGTGAGGCAGGGTTTGGTTTTTTGTGGGTTGTTATTTTTGGGTTTATTTTTGGGTTTGTTTTTTTTTTTTTTACACAATAGGCTGGATTGTTCCCAAAAAAAAAAAAAAAATCCCCCACAGCCAACAAAACAAGCTCTTTTCCTTCACGTCTGTGTGTACAATAGCACCTTCCCATCATCTCCTCGCTCCAGAAATGGTTTGACAAGTCCATAAATAAATGCTAAACCCCTTTTCCAGCCTCTCTTCCCATCTTCACCGTGGGTAGAGCAGTGTTGGAGTCCAGGGCATTCCTTTGGTTGCCCTGGAGGGTCAGAGACCTGGGCAGGGGGGTCTGGGACCCCAGCCCAGAGCTCAGAGAGACACTGGCTTTGATTTCAGTCCATGGGAGAGGCTTCTTGCACTGCAGGAAGCATTGCAGGCCACAAGAGTGTAAAAATAGTGGTTTAGTATATCACAGGGTGAAAAAACAGTGAGTTTGGGATTCTTGGCATTGAAGTGAATGGGGCAAGATGGAGAATTTGGGGCGTCGTCTCTTTCTTCTTCCTTCTTGTTCCCTCACTCCATTTCTGCAGTGACGTTGGCACAAAGTAGTTAGTGAGGATTGGGTCAGAGTAGAGATGACCTTTTTAGTAATAGTGATAGACATTGGTAAGAAATAGTAAATAAAGAATAGGTAGCAATTAGTATAAAAGATAAGGACAGCCCAGAGACAGGAGGAGTCACCAGATGTCCGAGCTCGGCAAACATCTTTTGGACACTGAGAAAATTGTAAGATAAGAACTAATAAACGAAGCATGTAACCTTGAAGACTCCGTCTTTTCCTGCGTTTGGCACAGAGCTTTGCAGAGGGCCAGGACTCTAAAACCACCTGAATTCCGGGGAATTTAAGCTCCTGAAAAGGAGCCCCCGACAGAGCAGCAGCACAACCAGTGCAGAGGAGACCAGGTCCATCGACGGGGTTTGGAGGCGTTTGGCTCTCTAAGAAATCCCTGCACTGTGGTGAATTTTTGGGCCTCTGCCACGTTTTCTGGACGAGTGGCCAAGGTGTGGCAGCCCCAAAAGCGGGCTGGTTAATTGAGCAGAACGGGTGTTGTGCCGTGCCCCTCTCTGGGGCTGGAGGCACCGTGCGGATCGTGTTCAGCGCGACGTGTTCCCTCACCCGGAGATGTGCATCTCTTATTAGATTAATCTTTTTTCTAATATATGCAGAATATACAGTGGGAACAGCATTAATTCGCACTAATGGTTGCGAGATCCACTGAGAATTAACTGCATTTTTTTGCAAATCAGTGAGGAAGCGGATAAACACAATTATTAAAAAAAAAAAAAAAAAAAAAAAAAAAGAAAACAAGCAAAGGTACTTTTGCGACGGCAGTACGTGTTCGTCATTTATCTGACAAGTGTTCTTTACTTTTAATTATATTTCATTACTTGCTAGCAAATGCTGCGCTGGCAGATATTGTAATAATCCTCCTAATTCGAGACCTTGCTTTAGCATTTGCTAAACCTTTGTTTGGCAGGGGTTGGGCAGGTCAGGGATCCTGCGGTGGCTGTGACTTTGGGAGGTCCCGTGGCAAGTGCCTGCCATCCCTGGAGGTGTTACTGGTGGATTTGGTGAAGCCAGGCTTGAGCTGCACCTTGGTGGAGTTCATTGCTTTTCTCTCTCGGTTGGGAAGGTGTTAGGGCCGCACACAGCCAGTTTGGGTGGATTCCTGTAACAGTGTGGATCCCCATTCGCCCTTTCCCTGGCAGGAGCTGCCTTTGCTGGGATGTGACTGCACCGTGCTCCTCACCTGAGCTGGGTTCCCCTGGACAGTCAGGTTTGGGCTCTGTGCTGAGGACGGTGCAGGGAGGGACCCTGTGTCAGGGGTGGCCCTGAGGGACTTTCCTCGAGCCCCTTGTTTCATTTTTCAGGTGTTTTTTGTGCTGCCACAACACTCTCAGCCTGCAGCCTTTTGTTGTGAAACCTCACCTGCACTGGGAGACACTCACTGTGGACAAAGTGGACTCTTTTACTTAAAATCCAGGTTGCTTCTCCTTAATTCAAGCGAGTTTTGCCTGCTCTTTGGAGGATGGGTGACACACAGTTGAGGCGTGGGGTGGCAATGAGCTGAGTGGGATGAACACATGCAGGGGACTCTTGTGGAGCAGGGATGGGGCTCTGCAACTCAAACTCCTCAGGGGGAAGGAAAAGCTTTTGGTTTTTTTTTTTTTTGTCTCAGCTTTGTGCTCCCAGGCTGCCCACATTAGGAAAACATGAGCACAAGCGCGGGAGTCCTTATGAATTTTAAAATCTTCCCTCTCTGAGGGCAGGCTCTGGGTTAGCAGGTCAGCCCATTTAGGTGAACCGTTTAGCGCGCATTAAAATCACAATTTATGCAATCTGCGCCCCGGCTTTAAAAAGAGCCGGCAATCAGGTGCTTAATAAAATCACCTCCAGCCCTCCTCTTTCAGCTCGCTGCAAATAAATGCCTTTTTTTTTTTTTTTTTTGCATAATAAAAATGGATTAGGAGTCATTTTGAATTGTTATCCTAGCGAGATGTGCGGTTCGGGCCGCGCAGGCATGTTGGCTGTGATTGAGAGTTGTGTGTTTTGGTGCTTGCACACAGCCGGTGCCTGGGAGACCTTTCAAATAAACATTTACTGGAACATCACATTGCATGTCTGAGCAGCACAGAAAGGCTGATTGGCAGGTTCACTCCTTCTTTTGTTTCCCTTCTTGGATGAAACAGCAAAACAAAACTGAGCGTGGCTTAAGAAAATAATAAATTATATGAAAATGTGACTTGTCTGACTCTTTTTTTTTTTTTTTTTTTAAAACTTGAAAAAGTCAGAGTTTTTTAAAGTTATGGTTCCCACAGCAACTGTAACTCTCATTGCTTGTGTGTGTGTTGTACTTTACAGGGCTGTATGTACTCTGAGATTTATGCCCTGTGTGTGGATGTATGGCATGGTAAGAGGATCTGCATGGTCTGGATGGAGCCGTCCTGTGGGAACCCATCCTCTTAAACCCCTGGGCCACATCCTGAGCTCCTTGCACCCACTCAGAGGGTGGTTCAGGGGTGCTGTCACCTCTGGGCAGGGTCAGGTGGCACAGCTGTGTTAACAGCACCCCCAGAAGAGGAATAAGTGCCCCAATCATATCTGTAGCTCGGTGAGATGGTGAGCTGTGGAAAGAAGGGAAAAAAAGCGATGTAATACAGTTCTCTCTGGGCTGTAATTCAGGGAGCTGTCCCTGCTCAGCAAAGCACTGAGGCGTGTGCTGTAGGCTCATGGACTGTGATAGGAATTAAGCACATTTTTAACGTTGAGTGTGTGGTTAGGCACCTTGGTGAAGCTGTGCTTGAATGGGGATTTGAAATGTACAGGGAGAAGATGTTGTACGTTGAGGAGATTTGCCCTGTGTATCATCACTGTCTCTAACAGAGAGAGGTGGGGTTGAGTTGTGGGGAGATCAGGGCTGGATCCAGATCTCTTTGCAGTACATATGTGTCTATATTTTAATCCTGGGGTTTGTCTCTTCCTCTCTAGCCTTCATGCTGGCTCGCTGTCGGTCCTTGGTCCCATCCCCACGCTCTGCCTCAGTTTCCCTGCCAGGTGCTCACTCATCCACGGGCTCAGCACTGGCCCTGCAGCCTGTGGGGGTTTGGGCTGGCAGGGGGGGCTGTGATCTGTGGATGGGGGTGGGCTCTGCCCGACCTCTCTTTGCAGCCAGGGTCTGGTGGTGCTTTGTGTGTCTGGGCTGCCTGGCAGGGGATGAAGTGCTCCAGATGAGGGAAAAGATGCTGTGGAGCTGAACTGTGGGAAAGCCAAAACTGGGGTGCATGGAATTCAGGAAAGGACCATGGGATGATCTGCTGTGCCCTCAGAGCTGCACAGGGTGCAAGAGTGCCCTGAAGCCTCTATTTCTCATGTGAAATAAAGTATGACTTTTCAAAAAGCATCCAGGCTTGATTAAAAAAAAATATTAAAAATATTAAAATTGACAGTGATGGATAATCCACTACACCCCTTGGTAAATTTGTCCTAGTGTTTAATTACCTTTACAGCCCAAAAGGAAAAAAAGGAAAAGTACACAGTGTGAAGAGCCCTGAGGGTTGTGTGGTTATTGCAGATACCTGATTGCTCACCTTAATTCACCTGCTGGGATGATGCAGGGGATGTGATGCTGCAGCACTGGGGGTTTGTTCAGCCTGGGAAGTGTCAGGATGTCCTTGAGCTGTCCTGGGGGACTGTCCCTGGAGCCATGTCCGGCGCTGTGAGAGCCCTGCTCCATCCAGCAGCAGCTCAGTAGCCATGGGGCTGGTCGCCAGTGCAATGTTGGATGATAAATGGCTTAAAGCTAGCAAAGAAAGAGGGATATTCTTGCCTGAGGACAAAAACTTGTGTTGGTGCTGGGAGGAAGGGGCCCAGGGCAGCACAGATCGAGTGCTGTGCTGTCACAGCGGGGTTTGCTGTCCCCTACACAAGGGATGCTGTGGTGTCAGAGGTCTGCCCAGCCCAAACTATCCCCTCCAGCCTGGTGCTTTCTTCTGTGACTTCAGCCCTTCTGCTGTGGTGGCTGGAAGACCGTCAGGGCTTGATTTCTGAGCAGCTGGGCTGCGTCACTGTGCGACTGCAAGGCTGCAGGGATGGGGGATTCCTGCAAGGGTTCACACCACATCCCACCACTGTGGGCAGCAGAGCTGGAAAGGCCAGAGGCTATTGCAAGAACGTTTATCTGGACCCCGAGGAGCAGTGGGACCCCCTCGTCATTCCCTGGCTTGGTAGGGCAGGGTGGGGGTTGTGTTCAAAGCAGCGGTACATCCTCTTGCTGCCCAGAAATTCTTCAGGATCTCAGAGATTCCCACAGAGTGATGGGCCTCCAATCCAACAGCTTGGCAGCCTTCATAATTTTCGTGAGGGTCCAATCTCTTGGGCTTCAAGGTGGCCTCTCCCACTGATTTTCCTTGTGGGCTTCAAATTAGTCCCAGCCTTGCTGTTCTCCAGCTTCAGCTGAGCTCTGCTCCGGTGCCACAAGCCCTGCAGTTCTTTCCACATGTGGGTTGTTCCCACCATCCCTCTGCTCCCCCATCTTCCTTCTCCTCTCCTGTGGGTCTTGGCAACCCTCTGGTGCTGGTGGCTCCTGCTCGGCCGGCCCAGGGCAGCGGGAGCGTGGCAGGAAGGACATTACGTGGGAGAATATGCATGTTCACAGCTCAGAGGATTAAAGGCCCGTGTTCTTATCACTGCAGAACAGAGTATTATAAATCCAGCCTTAGAATACCAAATCCCCGCGCGGCTCGGCCATTGTTTGGGAATATTAAAAAGCTCGGAGACAGAAATAATCAGTTTCCGAGTGACACGTTGTCAAATAAAACATTTCTCATATTATCCCTTCTCTCCCCTTTCCCTCTCCCGCTCCCTCAGTTGGATAATTTAACACGAAAAATAGATTAAAATGAGGCTGGCTTGAAAGCTTCCTAAGTTTGACTCTTTTATTTATTTCTTTTTTTTTGTTCCCTTTTTCCCCAAAGCTCTCCTGGTGGTGTGATGTGTTGTGGTTAAACAAGCAGCTGCCAGAGCGGGGTCAGGGACGGAAGGATCACGTTGGAATCGAGCCGCCTGTGCCGAGCCCGTGGTGCTCACCCAAGGGGCTGCCACGGGCACCCCCAGCCTTTCCCAGGCAGAGAGGGGCTGTTGTCCCAGTGAGTGGCAGAGCAGAGATCTCTGGCTCATCCCCAAAGGATGTGGAAGCTGTAGCTGGGCTGGGAGCCTTGGCTTCCTTGAGCCAGTCCAGTCATTCTTGACTCAGAGAGGGAATGGCACCCCAGTAACCTCTGTGCCTTTATGCGTTCTTGTAGGTTCTCCCAAGCAGAGATCTTTATTTAACATGCCACCAGGTTTGTTTTCTCCAGGACATTTCCCAGGGGCAGATACAAAGTGAGCCCAGCTGTCGCTAGAGGACACAAAATGATTCTCATAAATCTGACTCTACGAAGATGAAGGATGAAGAACTTTTATTATTTACAAAAACCTTGCTTGTATAGATTCTGAGCAATGACCAGGGCTGGAGAAGAACGTTACCACCTCTCCATCCCACTGGCCAGGTTAGAAGTCAATCAGCTGACTCCCATCAGAGAGGAATGTGGCAAACACGATTGTTTACAGTACAAACATTGAGAACTCAGTTACAGAGCAGTAAATAGCTCACAAAAGCTCACATAATATAGCAACACCCAGCCAGGAAGATCCACAGTCCTAGGCCTGCTGTGTGTGCCTGTCCCACTTCTTTGGGTCCAGCTGGCACAGCTGCTCCTCCTGCAAGGTTTTTCTGTCACTCTGACCTTTTCTGAGCATCTGGGATGTCTCTGGTTTTGCTGTTCCATGGAGAGTGAGTGCCTGTGTGCCTGTGGGTGCAGAGTGCTCTGCCCTGCAGCCCCTTTCCAGCAGCACAGTGCACAAAGGTGTGAGTGATATCCAGTTGGGCAGCTCGGGGATTTGGTGGTGAAGGCCTTGGAGAAGATTTCCCCCAGCAGTCACATCCAGGAGTGTTGTTCTGAAGCCCTTCTGGACCATGAGAACCCTCTCTTTGCTGTAAGGATGCTGGCACATGAACCAGACCTGGTTTTGCAGTGGGTTTGTTGTGTTGAAGTTTGTGGCCCTGCTGTGTCCTTGTCACCCAGCCTGGTCTCCCCCCTGGTGTGCCATGGTTTCTCTCCTGCAAACTGGGTGTGGGTGGCTCAGGCAGGGAGCTCCTGTGATGCTCTGAGGTCTCCATGCATCGGGCACTGTGCAAACCCAGGAAATCTCACGTCTGCTCTCCCAGGCTGAGGTGTCCCTGCTGGTTCTTGTTCCTGAGCATGGAAGGCCATGATGGGTTGTTCCCTCTGGTCCTTGACGTGCCCTGGTACTGCAGGGCATAAACCTGGGCAGCTCACCCAGCCCTCTGCCATGCAGGGACCCCTGAGCCCCTCCTGCACAGTGAAACACCTTTCCTGACGGTGCACATCACTCAAAGTGCGGAACTCAGGCTGAGCAGTGTCCTGAACCTCTGAGTCCTGCAGCTGTTCGGAACATTTTGTGGGAGAGGAGGGGATCCTGCTGTGGGGGATGCTGGGCTGGGTCCAGTGGCAGGTTGTGGTTCAGGGAAATGTCTCTGCTCCAGCTCCTGAGGCCTCTCCCGAGGCAACTCATCCTGTGAGCTGCACTTTCCAGTGCCACTCTCCTGTTTGGGAGTCAGAGCCGTGCTGGGGTGCAGCCTGGTGCTTTGTGTGGAATGCTCAGGGAATATTTTCACGGCTCTGCTTTGCTGTAGAGCTCTGTGAAGCTCTGTGCTGTGACGTGCCAGGTGCCCAAGGAACGCCTGCCCTGCCCTGGCTGTTCCTGTCATGCTGCAAAGCCCGGGTCACTCGTGCTGCTCCTCATTTACATGCCCTGCCTTGCTTGTCTGCCACGGGGTAAAATTGCTCTGATGCTGCAGAGATTAAGAGGCTGGGAGCTGGCACAGGCACAGCTCTTGTGTGTGGAGGGATGAATTTAACTTCCAGAGCAGCCAGAGGCAGGGCTGGCTCCCTTTGGTACTCCCTAGCCAGACACCCTTGAGAGGATGTGCTACTTCCCTGTATATATACACATTTGGAAGTGTTTTTGTTTTTGTTTTTGTTTTGTTTTTGTTTTTGTTTTTGTTTTTGTGTGTAAAGATTTTTATTTTTAATGTTAACATTTTTGAGGGCTGTATTGAATAAAATCTGGAGGTGGGGAAGGGCAAGAGCTTAGTAGAGAAGGTCTGGATATGGAATATGTTGTGCTGTGCCCCCAGCTCTGCAGCTGATCTTGAAACCACAGGGAAATCAGACCAGAAATGTTGGAGCTGGGGTAACCATGCCTTGGGAGCATCGCCTGTGAGGGGCCATTTGTCACAGCATCATTTTTGGGAAATGTGTGTCTCTGCTAAGGCTTTATTGGTCTTGGGTAATGGTTGGGTTGTTTTAATGAGGTTTTTTCTCATAAGTGCTGGGATGTGATCGTCCCCATTCCCCATCTCCATATGTGTAGGGAGCGTGGGGATCCCAAGGAGTGAAGTGGAAAGAAAAAAGTCCCCGTGAGAATGGTTGGAGTTGGGCTGGGAGTGTCACTGTGCTGAAGGCATCCTCATCCCGCTGTCCATCACCTCACACCTGAGAGGTGGCTGCTCCATGAATCCACCTGTGGGTGGTTCAGGGCGTGTTGATGGAAGGCTGCTCTGGGGGTTTGCTCAGAGGGTGCTGAAGCACTGGAACAGATTGTCCAGGGAAGCTGTGGGTGCGCCATCCCTGGAGGTGTTGGAGTTTGGATGGGGCATGAAGCAACCCTGCTCTAGAGGGAGATGTCCCTGCCCATGGCAGGGGATGGAATCAGATGGGCTCTAAGGTCTCATCCCCCCATCCCTCTGTGATCCTGCGGGCACTGCAGCGTCCCATCTCCCCTCCCCGCTCCCCGCGCTCCTGACAGCGCCCTTTGCTCTCTCCGCAGGGCGGGCTGATCGCGCTGCTGCTGCTGCTGCTGGTGTTCATGGTGGCCCTGTACGCCCAGCGGCGCTGGCACAAGCGCCGCCGCATCCCGCAGAAGAGCGCCAGCACCGAGGCCACCCACGAGATCCACTACATCCCCTCGGTGCTGCTGGGGCCCCAGGCCCGCGAGAGCTTCCGCAACTCGCGCCTGCAGGCCCACAACTCGGTCATCGGGGTGCCCATCCGCGAGACCCCCATCCTGGACGACTACGAGGACGAGGAGGAGGAGGAGACGCCGCGGAGGGCAGAGCCCAGCGCCAGGGAGGATGAGTTTGGCAGCCAGGTGACAAGGACGCTGGAGAGCCTGGGCCGGGGCGGGGAGGAGAAGCCCGACTACGAGAAGAAAGGTTTGTGGCTTTTCTCTCCCTCCTCTGCTGGGGAGCAGCGCGCTCCCCTGGGTATTTCGGCTAACGCACGCTTGATTGCTTGCGTTTCTAAAGTCTGTCTCTCAGAAGCCGCTACACCCGCCTCTGCTTATTGAAACGTTATTATGAGCCATTTAATATTGTTCACCTGCAATGCACAGTAAAATGCATCGGAATAAACAAAAGCAAAGCACGTTAGTGCTGTGAGTGACTCCAGCAGGAGCAAGGAAGGGATGTGCTGGCTTGCTCTGTGCAGGGAAGGGGTCTTGGGGTGGTGCTGAACCATCCTGTCCCTTCTTGTGTGGGCTTCCCAGACAGACTAAGCAGCCACAGTGGCAGGGATGGGGACGGGGACTCCTTTTGGCTCCATGATAGCCGAGGTGATGCAGTGTGTCTGGAATGCAGCTCCCTGCCCTTGTGATGCTCATAAGTGGTGGCTGAGGTTGTGTTCCTTCCACCCATAAAATACTCTTACTCTTTCCCCTTTTAAACGAGGCTGTGAGGATGGTGATGGGTGTTGTTGCTCAGACAGATTTGGAGGTGCCCAGGGGTCAGTGTGCCATCCTGGAGTGCTGCTCTGAGCATCCCTTGGTGTGTGTCTGGCTGTTACCAGCCCACGGGGTCAAGAGATGTTTCCTCATCCCTCTACTCAGTGAGAATGAACAAATGAAAGCCTTCATACATCATAACCGAGCTACCTTCTTGCTTCCTTCATATTCTCTTCTTTGTTTTGCTTTTCTATAAATTATTTAGAATTGTGTGAGTGGGGAAGACAGCAGTAACTGCATTTCAGTGCTCTTCAAAACAAAATAGCAAACAAGATCTAGAGCAGAATATTAAACTATCCAAGGGCTTCAGGAACTGGCAATAACAAACGCAGACTGAACCCTCTGCCCCAAGCTGGAAGCTGCCTGTAGGTTACCTGGGCTGGGAGAGATGTTCCCAAATGCTCCCACCAGCTCTGCTTGTGATGCTGTCAGGCTTTGAGCCTTGGATCGAGGCAGGTTTGTGCCTTGCCTAGTCTGATCCTTCCAGACTGTGCCAGTTCACCATATGTTTCCTCCCAGATGGGCACTTTTCCCTCTTGGATGAGGCTCTGCTCAAGGAGCCAAGCTATGGTTTGTGCTACTTGCTCTCCTCTGCTGAAGCTGCTTAGAGCCTGGATTGCCCAGGATGAGGTGGCTGCAGTTCAGATCTAGGGTTTCTAGACTGCAGATATAAATATATCTGCTGTGGGCTTTCCATTCTGACCTGGTGGCACACGCAGGGGAAAATGTGGTGATTCAGACGTGCTGCTCCCCGCTGCTTCGTCCTGCACACGAGCAGCAGTCACAGCTGGACTCCTGTGGGGATGGGACATGTGTGGTGGAGAAGCTGCAGCTGGTGTGAGCACACACCATGCACCTGGAGATCCCCAGGGGCTGGCAGCCAGTTCTGCTCGGGCATGGCTTTGCAGCTGGATCGAAGGTGGATGCATTGAGGGACACCCAGCTGGGGCGCGGCTGCAGTGCCACAATGAGATCACCAGGGAAAGGTGCCCGGCTGGCACTGCCAGGTTTCATTGTGGTCACTGGGGATGGGTGTGGAGCTGTGCCTGCATCTCAGGGAACCCACCAGCTCCCATGGGAGAAGCTCTCCTGGCTGCTCCTGCTGTGCTGCCCTGTGATAAGACATCAGCTGGGACTTGTCAGCGGGCTCCAAGCGGTATTGTCACAGGGGCTGTCAGCAGAGGCTCTTTCAAGTGTCACTTCCCAGCATTAATTACCAGGGATAGCAATTCCAGTGGAGATGCAGCAGTTCTGCTCACCCTGCACCTGCCAGTGCTGCAGCTTCCCCCCTGTGCTGGGCACTGGTGGAGTTGCAGGTGCTGGGTTTTGCACTTCCAATCCCTGGGGATTTGCCCACCCCACGCTTGGTGTCTGTTGGGTCAATTCTCCTCTTCATGAAGAAGACTGTTGTTTTTTATTTTTTATTTATTTTTTTTTTTTTTAAATTCTGGATGTATCTGGTCAAGGAATCAGGCAAGGAATTGCTTTGGATGGCTCTGCTCCATCCAGTCCCTGCCCAGAAGGCCCGAGCAGCACAAATGTTTTGCAGATCATGGCTCAGTGAGCCAAACTTTCCTCCCCAGCTCAGGCAGCGATGTGGATGCGAGGGATGCTCCCATGTGGTGCCAGAGCATCTGAAGTGAATCCCAGCACAAACAAAACACAGGAGTCATGTGCTGAATAATGACATCTAGCAACAAGCGTGTCTGAGTGATAAAGTTAATGAAATTACAGGTTCTGACCTGATACCAGGCTCTGCTGTGGGGAGATAAACAGCAGGGCAAAGATGAGATGTTTATTTCTCCCTAGCTGCAGTTGTAATCTGGATGCGCTGTGCAGAGCCATTAACGTTATTACTGTTATGCAAAATCATTTTTGACTTGGGGGTAAAAAAAAAAAAAAAAAGGAGCAAAGAAAGAAAAATCTCCCAGCTGCCTAGAAAATGTAAAGCTGACAAAATTAGAATTGCAGCAGGAGCACAAGCTGACCTGGTGACATTGCACAGAGCCCAGATGAATTTAGAGAGAAGAAAAATCCAAGGCAGTTTAGGAAGAAAAGTAGAAAAGTAGACTGTTTTTTTCCTTTTTTATATTAATAATAAAATGAAATGGAGCGAGGCAGAAGGCAATAGCCAGGCTGTCCTAATTACCCAGAAGGATCCCTTGAGCTGGGATGTAGGAGGGGCTGCTCTGCCTCCTCAAGGATTTGGGTTCTCTCTGGCAATTAGAATGTCTCTAGGGTTCTGTGCTCAGTGGGTGTGCATGGTGCCAAGTGGGGTCTGTGGGGTGCAGTTTCTGGGGTCCTGCTGGGGAAACCCTCCCTGTCTGAACTCAGCCCCGGTGTGATTTGGGGAATTTGGGTAGACTTGTGCAGGTGTTGTCACTCCCTCACCATCTCTGTCCTCACTTCACTGTGGAGTTTCCAGTCCATGCTCCTCATGAGTTCTGCTCTCCTGCTTTTCCCAAGACGGCCTCAAACTCCATCTCTTTGGGAATTCCTCACTTGCTTTTCTCTTTTAATATACACAGCTCTCATCCTCACTGACACAGCGAGTGATCCTCTCATCCTACAGGATGCAGGAGCCCTTTGTTTTGTCCATCAAGTCCCGTTTGAGGGATTTTAGACCCCAGTCCATTGCAGGTGGCACTGCTGCATCCCCATCTGGGATGCACTGGGTACACAGTGATGGAGTTGGTAAACAAAGGTGAAGTCCAGCAACCTCAGTATGGGATTGCCCACAAGTTCCCCAGAAAGATTTTGCCAAACCAAAATCTCCTAAGGATCAGTGAGAAATAGAATTTCTGCCTGGTGAAAAACTGAGGAGAAATCAGACTTGAAAATTGACTATCTGCAATTCCACTCTTGCAACAAAGGCCCAATCTTTATTTCTCAGTTTCTTTCATGTTCGAAAAAAGAACATTTCAAGCAGGTCTTTGTGCTGGCTTCACAGGCTCTGCAGTCTGGGTATGGCCTCCAAGTCTAGACAGGAGACAGGACTTATTACTGATGGTTCCAATGATTAATACTATGGGCATATCAAAGGTGTGGTTGTGCACTCATCTTGAATTCCTCTCCTGGACTTACTTCTCCCCTGCTGTGTTGGCTCAGGTAAACCTCTGAAGTTTCTCTTACTTAATCCATGGATGCTTTTCTCAGTAGTGGTAGTGAGATGCTTCTGAGCATTCCTGAACGATGGTCTGGCTCCTAGAGTGCGCCTGGAGGTGTGGATCCAGCTGCACTCTGCTGCTGCCTGCTCTGGTGACCCCGGCCATGTCCTTTGGTGATCTGGGGGTTGGAGAGGCAGCCAGGTCAGACAGCTGGCAGGGCAGCATGAGGAAATGCTGAGAACTGCTGAGGTCAGGGCTTGTGGTCCCCCCAGCCTCCCAGCCAAGCTGCTCTGGGTGGTGCCGTCCAGGAGAACTGTGGGAGAGGGGATTTAGGCAGGGGAGACAAATGGCTCTGAGGTCCCAGCAAAAATCAGGGGAAGGATCCTGATGACGGCCGGAGAGAGTTTCCTGTGCCCCCCGTCAGCGCTGCAGTAGCTGCTCTGGTGGCCACGTCTCAGTATTGTTTTTCCTTCCAGTGGAGACAGCTCTGGGAAGGGGCAAGGCAGTGCTCTGGCTGGAGGGCAGGATGTTGGGCTGTGGAAAGCGACATTTGGGGGGCCGAGCTGTGCAAGAGGAGCACAGGTAGTTAAGCTGTTCCCCAGAGCTGCCGTTCATTGCAGATACCCGAGCTGTGCAGTGTCTGGGAGATGAGGTGTAGAGAGGGGTGAGAGTTGAGGGTGACGCCCTCACGCTGGACTGGCGATGGTGCTGCTCTCCATGCTGGAGGAGGGAGAGCACGGAGCAGGAACGGGGTGTCTGGCCTGATAACGATGTCCCTGAGGTGACAGCCCGCTGTCCCTGCGGGACGCTGGTGCCTGGCTGGGCTCATGGCTGTGCCAGGACGTGTCATCCCTGGGGGCCCTGCTGGGGCTGGGAGCCGCTGTGGGCTCAGGGACGCAGCTGCAGTTCCACCCTGACTCCCAGCATCAACCAGAGGCTTTCTGAGCCTTTAATAAATAAAGTGATGGCTTAGCGTTTGCTGGCGCTGGAGAATAAAATGGGACAGCGAGTCAGGCCAGCATCTGATGTGTCTTGGTGCTCTTCTTTCCAGTGGCCTGATGGGATCGTGACCCTCTTTGTACGTGATCAGCTTTTCCCGGCTCTAATCCCAGCCAAGTCCTTCCGTAATTTATAAGGACCTTTGAAAATGTATATTCTCATAGCCTGCCAGAAATAAAAAAAAAAAAAAAAAAAGCTTCAACTTTCAGCTTTAAAGAAATTAAAAGGAAAAAAAAAAAAAAAAAAGGTGGGGGCTCGACAGGGTAGCAATTGGCTCCTAATTCAGCGAAGCACTTGCAGACATGCTTAGGTAGTGTCTCTAGTTAATAGAGACGTTTAAGATGTTTTCAAGTGCAGCATGTTCAATTGTAACTGAATTGAATGCATTAATGAAGGCAATGAGGGCTCCAGTCACAGAGGTGCCGCTGGGTCTTTGGTTCTGTGGTGATGCCAGCTCGGGCTTCAGTGTGGATTTGAAAATGTCCCGACCTGCCAGGGAAAAGCTGTGCTTTGCAGAGATAAACACAGTCGTAATTAATATATTAATATATTAACTGCCTTTGGAGATCTCAATGGAGAGGTGCCAGGCTGGAGCTTTAGGTTTGTTTTGATCATCCCATTGAAATGGTCACCTCCACCCCAAATCTGGGTTGTCCTCCCCAGTGTGGGGGGAGGGAATGGTGCTGCTGTGGGGCACGGTCCCCCTCCCTCACACCCCAAGAAGGTGCACCAAAGCAGCGTCACAGGTGTGTGGGAGCACCCTCAGGTCATCCCTCCTACAAGAGCCATATCCAGCACTCTCTTGCCTCTGGGAATGGCTCAGAAGGGACAGGGAAGCTCCTGGGGCTTGGGGGTTTCCTCTGGTCCTGCAGCCCCCAGCTCTTGGGTTTTGTGGCTCATGCTTAATGACTAATTAGGGTTTAAACGCCTTGGGTCAGCCAGGGCTCTTCCTGGCCCATGGCAACTGTTGCTGTGGAGAAGAGGCTGCTGGGGTGAGCTCCTGATAAGTTTTATTGTCTTTTTCCCCCTCTCTTTGCTTCAACCTGCTCATTAATTTCATCAGACAGAGGAGGGAAGGGAAGAAACAGTTGGAAAAGTGGCTTTGAATGGTGTCATAGGGACTGGAACAGAAACAGGGTGGTTTATTACGGCAGCATTTTGCCATTTCCATCCTGAAGAGGTGCTGGATTTGTGAAGTCCTGCTGCTTTGCAAGGCTGGGACTGGTCTCACCTTGACACTCCACAACATCCCAAACTGACAAAATACCCTTGACTGCCCTCTCTTCCAGCCACAGCTGCGTGACTTCTGTCTCCTCAAGTCAGCAGCAGCTCTTGAATGAGGATTTTTGTGGAGTTCTGTGGGGCTGCAGAGGCCCAGTGGGGATGTCATGGCAGCTTCATGTGCAGGAGTCCTGATTCCCCAGGTATCCAAAGTGTTTTCCATCCAGGCGAAAGCACAAGCTCTCAGAAGATGAGCTGTGAACTCTTGGCTGTCCGAGGAAAATAAGCCATCAGGAAGTATATTTATATAAATGCCAGGCACACATTGTTCATCACTTTGTGCATCACTATGAATGTTTGATAAAGCACTACATTATTTAAAGGTGTAGCTGGGCTGTGGGACAGTTGTTGACCAGGATTAGCTTCAAGATGACTTTTTTTTTTTTTCCTCTCTTTTTTTTTCTCCCCTTGATGGAAAATCAAAAAAAAAAAAAAAAAAAAAAAGATGGTTGTTTACTTGCCTTGGGGGATTTCAGGTGTCCTTGCCTCTCCGGAGTTTCTCACCTGGGTTGCATCTTGTGTGCAATGCAGAGGACCTGGGAGAGCTTCAGCTCTGGCCGGGGCTGTCACAGAAACCTGGAACGGTTTGGGTTGAAAAGAACCTAAAATACCATCTGCTTCCAACCCCCTGCTGTGGGCAGGGACATCTTCCACTAGACCACATTGCTCCAGGCTCCATCCAACCTGGCCTTGGACACTTCCAGGGATGGTGCTTCCATGGGATCAGCATGGAGTGAAAACTGTCGCTGGTTTCTGAAGTCAGATTGATCAGAAGAGGACATGGGATGAGGGAGAACAATCCCACAACGTTCCCATTCCTACTGGAAGTATCTAGCTGCTGGTTAGGACTCAGCCCTTGGGATGTGGGGCTCAGAGCTGAGGCTGCTGTGGATCTCGTCACCTGAGCAAGTGATGGGTTTGTCTTTGACCACGATACTCAGCCCATTCTCTCCTTGGCTTTTAGTGGCATTGTGGCTCCACCAGTCAGCTTGTGGAGATTTTTCCCCATCATCCCATCCCAGGCTTGTGGGTTTTATGGGGAAGGGAGCAGGGAGGGCAGCTGCAGCACCAACTCTTCACTCTGTTTGTGTGTCCTCTTCCCTTTGGTTGTGTTTTACCTGGCTACGGCACCGAGACGGTTTATGTCAGCTTGCTCCTAAGGAAGATGGATTGAGGCTGGGCACCTGTGCTCATCCTGGGTCTGCAGGCACCTTCCAGCCCCATTTATCATTAAGCACTGACCTCCCTGAAGGGCCAGTGGGAGAGGAAACTTATTAACAAGGTGCTTCAAATCAATCCTTTCTGACAGCCCCGCTGAGTTACTGCGCTTGCTGCGACTCTCCCACTGGGTCCTGTGAGTGTGGCAGTGCTCAGCCTCTCTTCTTTACCTGCATGGCTTGGAATAGGTTTGGTTTTGATATCCTGGGTTTTCTGGGTGTTCCCAGGTGGTCTCCTGAGCCAGCAAACCAGCTCTCAGCTCATTCTCTCCCGCCTGCTGCCTCCACCCATGTGCTGCCCGGTGTGGGAGGTGGTTGGTCCTTTTGATGCTGCTTTTGGAGCTGAAGCTCCTGGGCACATTGAGATATTTTGGTAGATTGTCCTTCTCCTCTGGGCTGGCATCGCTCCCTCATTCATCCTGGCACATGGCGCAGCATTGTCACTGCTGTGAAAAATGTCACCTTGTCCACTGGGCAGAGGAAATGCAATTTCTAACTGAAAGCGTTCATTCTGCACCATGCTGCTGAGCACGGAAGTGTTGGAGGCTGGAGAGGGGCCACTGTGCCACATTTCCCACCCATACTGGCCAGCTGTGGCTGTTCCTGGAGCCCTGTCCTGCCCACGCCCATCCTCTGGGCTGCTGGCACTTGCTCACAGTCACTTGACAGATGCCAAAGCGCTGCTGCCTCCAGGTTCGTCCCCCGGCAGTGGCTCCTCAGGCAGACGGGGATGGGGCTGTTTCCTGCCCTCAGTGAGTCCCTGCCCCAGTGTCTCCTCTGGCTCTGCGGAGCTGCAGGAGCTGTGTGGTGGAGAGAGGGAGCTGGAGGCCAGCGCTGTGCTCTCGAGACGGTGTTTCTTCTCCACGCAACATTAGCCCGGACCGTTCCGTGCGCCCATTAACACCAAATCGGGAAGCTTCCTCCAGAGTGTTCTTATTTAACTTTTCAATTATTTGATAACTTGAGGAGCATTAGCTGATACCGAGGGTCTGCCCATCTTCCCTCATCCTCTCTGCTCGCTGCCTAAGCAAAAAAAGTTACGATGTCTCATAAAAAACCCTAAGTTTTATTAGAGCCGAGGAAATGGGAACTGGAGTCTCCTCAGTGCTGGGGCAGGGGGAGATGGGGCAGCACCCGACCTCTAAAGGTTTTTCCTTGCAGGACAAATGGGATGAAGAAATAAATGCCTTGTGCATGTTAGGGGAGGGGTGTGCTAGAAAGTCTTTGCCCCATGGAAGAGCTGAGGGTTTCCTGGCCAGAAACAGCTCCTGGGAAGGAGCACTGGAGCAGCCCCAGGAGTGCAGGGAGCCATCGGCTTTCGGGAGGTGCTCTCCAGGCAGAGGTGTGAGGCAGAGGTGGAACTGTCGGACTGCGGCTCTTCAGCGTTTGATCTTTCCTAATATGTTTATAATTACATTGCATTACCTTAATTACCAGCAGGAGAAGTGGGGGGGAGCAGGGGAGAGGGAAGGGAGGGAGCTGGAGAGGCAGGGAAGGCGCAGGGTGACGAGTAACTCACAGAGCCTCCATCCCCGGGGCCACGACTGTGGCTGGAGTTGGGAATTATGCTATTAATACAATGCTTATTCATTTCCCATCTTAAAAAAAAAAAAAAAATTAAAAAAATGGAAGTGCCTTCCGAATGAAATTAACATTCCGTGACATTTTCCGGTAAACGGTGAGTTTGCACACATGAGTGGAGGCAATTAGCTGGGAAGCGACAGAGCGCCGTGACTGGAGAGAGGATGAAGAAGGGTCAGGGCAGCCGGTGCTGGGTGGGAGCTGCCCTGGGCTCCGGCTCTGCCCATCCCTTCCCAGGGGAACGGGGGTCCTGCCCGTTCCTGCCCACCCAGCTGCAGCCAGGATGGGAGCTGCAGATGTTCTCTCCTGCTCTCTGCAGATGGGGGAAATGGCAAATTTTGGCGATAAAGGCGGAAAGCAAAGAGTGGGTGCACGTCCAGAAGGGTTTTGGGGTGTCCTGGGGTTCCTGTCCCCACTGCAGGATGCTGTTCTCCATCCTCCTCACGCTGCACACCAGCCTTTCCCGGCATCCTCTCTCCCGTCACGCTCCTAAAGCTTTATTAGAACCCAGTGGAGACTTTTTCCCAGATTTGTTAAACTACTGAAAACTTCTGATCCTATCAGGACTCTTTTTTTCCCCCTGCCTCGTACCAGATAAGGGCTGTGCTGGCTCCGAGCCCGGAGCTGAGGGTGGTGGAGAACAGGGTAGGGAAGCAGTCATCTCATGAATATATGAAGGAGGAAAGTACATTTGTTCAGTTTCCTTCAAAGGAGACATCTTGAATAAAACTTTATCTCTTCTTCTGCTTCCCTCCCCCTCCAATTTGCAATTGAAATCAGACTTTTGCGTATAAAGATCTATTTTTATAGTGACAGATTTATTAATGTATATAATAACCTATTAATGTATTAATAGCTGCGTATTAATAGCTATGTATTAATAGCTGTGCTAAAAAAAAAAAAAATGTATACAACCTCGATTTTAAAACTCAACAAAAAGGGCCAGGAGAGAGAAGAAAGAAAAAGTCGTCATGGAATACAAGGCTGTTTTCAAAATGCTCGTGGGTTCCTCTCTCCCTCTTGCTGTGTGTCAGAACCCCACTCCATAAAAGAGCTTTTTGGAGATCCTCCTTCTTCCTCACTTTTGATGTTTTTTCTATATATCCATATATAGAGATATAAATTTAAATAAAAGCATAGATACGGAGATGTATTTATATATATGTATTTAAATAAAACAGATATCCATGTCCTGGGTTGGTTGTGGAATGCAACCAGCAGTTTCCCTGTGGACAACAGTGGCTGCACGTGGCACTTGACATGGACTGCTGGAGATCAGGGGACCAAAGGGGACAGGCTCTCCTGCTCGAGAGAGGTTTGGTGGCTGGAGAAACACACGGAGAGGTGAAGTTCCCAGAGTTTCTCCTGCCTTTGCCAAACTCCCCGTGCTCTGTGGCAGGATGTCGCTCTCCGGATGTGTTTTGCTCTGAGTACGTGCGAAGCTGTTGTACAAATCTCTCCCACTGTCATCACATCAGCATCAGTGTAATTACCTAATTTTATGCTACTAAAGCTCTGTGCTTTGTGGAGCTCGGTACTTTCAGGGTGGCACTGTTGAAAATCAGTCCACATCCCACTCTCAGAACAAACACCGTTAGTTATTTCATGCTTCGGAAAGCAACAAACACCCATTATTTAGAGCTGGTGCGAAATCAGGGCTTCCACCATGTGGAAAACTTCCAGTATTGTGAAATTTATGCTTGTTCCAAAATAGGATCGGAAAGTCAATTTCTTGAAATACTTTGCAGAACAGAAATTTCTAAAATATTGATCCAGAAGCATCAAAATGAGCTTGCTGAATATCAGGGGGTTGATTTGGAGGAAACAATTATAATGTTATTAAACTGGCACATTCCTGGTGTTCCCGTGGCGTGTTAGGGACGTGATGATGTATTAGACCTTTAGAGCCCGTGTCAGTGGTTCCCAGGAGAGTCCCCTGCCCTGTGCCTAGAAAAAGCAGATTATTTGAAAAATACTGGAAGCAGTCAGTGAAAAGGCAGGGGAGTCTTTTGAGAAGAGCCAATGTCTGAGGTGAGGGGGCTGCATCCTCCACGTGGCCATGCAGGTCAGGAGGTGAAAAACCCACTGACCTTGGCTTCTAATTGTGCCCAAACTTTTTCCATTTAATCCTTGATTGAGTTTGTCTTGTTGCAAAATGTTCAGTCGAGCAGCTCTTGAGATGCTCTGGAGTTATTCCTCTCCCTGAGACTCCAGGAGCATTGTGGCCACTGTTAATACTGAGAGATCGATAACTTGCCTTCTGCCAGCCAGAAATCAAAGAGAGGAATGGGAAAACCAGATGCTTAAAAACCTGTATTTTATAAAAATATGTTTTAGTCTGTACCTAGCATGGGAATCTCCGACAGAAGCTGCAGTTGCCTTGCCAGTCCTCCTGCAGCTGTGGGAGTGCAGGTGTTGTGTGAGGAGAGCAGGGATGGTTGTGGCTCCAGGAAAAGAACCTTTAAGCCAGACACCAAAGACTCTGAGGCTCAGGGAACCTGGCACCTCTGCAGACCTGAAACCTCACTGTTCTTTTTTAAAAAGATTCAAAACCCAAGCTGTAGGATTATCCAGCTCTCCCAGCACTCAACGGAAGCACGAGGTTTGAGCCTGGCTTGGGGAGAAGCTGCTCCACTTGGGGTCCTCAAGGCCATGTCTGAAGACTGAAACACCTCAGCAAATCCCAGAGCTTTTTTTCCTGCTATCTATGGGGTATTTTCATCACTGCCTGGCTTTGCTGGCTGGGAAAAGGTTTCATAGTCAGCGGGCTTTTGTAGTGCCTTGAGAATGTCTTGGAATAGTGGAGATAACACCCAAGTTGTGGTGGGGGCTCACAAATAGCTCATCTCTCAAACAGAGTTTGTGGGTGGTTGCGCTGATGCCAGCCTGGGACTCTGAGGTGGGGAACCCCTCCTGGGGTGGTGAGATCCAGAGCAGCCCCCCGTACCCACCCCGTGTGCCTGGGAGGGTGCAGCTCTCCTGGCTCTGCTGGAATGAATCCTGCTGCTTCCCATCTCCATTGCAATGTATTTTTACCCAAACATTGCTCATATTGTTCAGCTGATGACTACTTTTTTGTTGTCGTTGTTGTTGTAATTTTTAAGCCAAACAGCATATTTCCCCACTGCAATTTGTGCCAGCAGAGAGGAAGGAGGAGAGAATGGCTCTGGGTAGGAATTGTTTTGTGGGAGACGTGCAAACAAATAGGGGAGCCATAAGGAGAGCAGATCTCTTTTCAAATAGAACATGGGGGTGGACGGGAGGGAGGTGTTCGTCAGGAATGTGTGCTGTGCTTTGCAAAGGTAGGGTGACCTTCAGCTGTGTCCTTAAAGCGCTGCCAGAGAGAGGGAAGCTGATTTTGTGGGGGCTGGAGAGCCTCGTGATTCTCCTGCTCCAGCCTGCTCCTGGGGGGAGATGGGAGATCACAGCCTTGTGCCAAACCTCGGGGTGGATCTCACCACCTCTGCCAGGCTGGAGAATCAGCATGGTGACGAAGATGTGAGCTCAGTAGCCCGGCTGCATTTATCCTGCAAACTGGGGAGGGGAGAGAAGGCGTTTGGCAAGCTCTGCTCGAGGGGAGGACAGTCCTGCCGCCCCTGAAACGTGTCGTGTTCGGGCAGCGCTGGGAGGAGCTGCTGCCTGGGCACTGCTGACGTGGCTGTGTCGTGCCAGGGAGCAGCCTGTGGGTGCTGTGGAGGTGCCAGGAGCTGCTGGCTGAGCCCCTCTTTGGCACAGGCAGTCCAGGGGGGGCTTGCAGGGGTGTGTAGAATAGAGTAGTTCAGCTGGAAGTGATCTACAAGGATCCTCTAATCCAACTGCCTGACCAAAGCAGGGTTGGCCTGTCATTAAAGCAAATTATAAAGGCCACTGTCTACCCCTCAGCAGTGCTTCTTCCCATCAGTTTCTGGCCAGTTAGAACCTCCAAGGGCTGCTGTGGGGTGGCCAGGGGTCGGTTTGGTTTGCTGCAGGCTGTCTCTCCCGTGGATGTGATGAACAGCCCCAGTGAGTGCTGTCTCATTCCATTATGGTGCAGTGGTCTCTTCTGTCTCCCTTTTGGCACTGCTGGCAGTGCATGAAGGGCTCTCCATCCTTCACCCCTCATGCTCACACAGTTGAAGCTCTGCTGTCTTTCATTTGTCACTGAGGGTTTTTTCTATGCTGCCCATCCATGCCAAACTCTGCCTGCTGAGATCATGTCAACAAGGGTCTTTTCTCATTTCTCATTTTCCCTCCTTTCCCCTTTTTTTTTTTTTTTTTTTTTCCCTTTCCCCCCCTTTCCTTTGTTTCTTCTTCTTTTCTTCCCCTGCTTTACTTTTGTCTCCTCCCTCCTGCTTCCCTTTCCCATTTCCTTTCTCCAAGCCCCTGAGCTCAGGGGCACAGAGAAGCCAGTGATGTGCTGGCACACCTGAGCTGTGCAGAGCAGTGAGATGCACCAGCTCTTTGCTCCCAGTTCCTGCAGTATTTGCAGCATCATCCCAAACAGCCAGTGGTCAAGGGACCCCCCTTCCTCCCCACTCCCCCCTTGGTGTTTGCTCCACTGAGAGCTGTCTCAGGGTGGCTGTGCCAGCCTGGTGGCCAGATGGGTGCAGTCACCACGGTCCCATCAGCCAAGCAGGGGCTGTGAGACTGCTGTGACCCCACTGCTCGCTGAAGGCATGGTCCTCTCCTCCTCCTCCTCCTCCTCCTGGCCTCCTTTTGAGAAATAAGCTTCAGCCATGTAAGCTACTCTGGAGCTCCCTGCTCCGCCTCCACAAGTCCTGTATCACACAGCCCCAAGGTTTGGGTAGCTGTCCATCTGTTCAGGGGAGGCCCTGCCACACACTCTCCTGGGCAAGGGAGCTGTGGGGTCAGGCTTCCCCCTGTGAGCACAGCAGCAGGAGGCTGAGCCACCCTGCTGCAGCCGCAGCATCCTTCCCTGGCACCTCAGGTGTGTGCCATGGGGATGGGGCTGGATGCTCTTCAGAGACCTTTCCCTGCTCTGGATATTTTTTTTTTTCCTCATGTGATGCTGCCTGCTGAGGCATCTGGCACTGCAGGATTCAGCTGTGCCTGCCGTGAATGTTGAGGGCTTTGGGGAGCTCTGTCTTTGATCTGTGGTTCCTGGGGGAGCCTGGCACTGGAAAATTCAAAGATGTTACACAGCTGGTCCCTTAGCTGCCTCTCTTTCTGGAGCTTTCCTGAGATTGTTCCCAGTGTTGGCACTTAGCTCAGGCAGGGAGGTTGATCCCTGTTTCTGTGCCTGGTGTGGCTGGATGGATGTTCTCCCTGTGTCTCCCAGCATGGCAGCACTGGATTGAAGGATCCTCTCCTGAGCCCTCCTGATCTGTTCTCTGGTTCTCCCTCTCCCAACAGCCCTGGCAGAGTTCAGAACCACCTCTGCAGCCCAGAGGGGTACGAAAACACCCTGGGGAGGCTGAGGACATCACCCCATCACTGTGGGATTTAGGGAGAAGGAAGGGAACCTGCTCCATGGCTTGGTGGCACTGGCTGCTGAGGGCTCGCTGCTCCCTGCAGCATGGCTGGATGTTGGACAGTCTGCTGCAGACTCCGTGTTTAGGTGAAATCCTTGCCTAGAATTACAAATGCCTCATCCTGCATGGCCAGCTTCTGTTCCAACTGAACGCCAAATTCCCTGCACCACACTGGGAAGGGAATTGGTGTCTGTGGTGCCAAGCAGCTCTGCACCCTGAGCTTGCTGAAGCATCGTGCACATCTGAGGTCTCTGGGTCCAGGAGAGGTGATGGGGTGATAAATCAGCCCACAACTCCTGGCAGGCTGGGAGCTCCGGGATGCTCACTTATCCCTTCTCCAGGTGGGATATGTGGTGGCTCTAGGACCTGGGATCCCTCCCTGCCATCTCCACAGACCCATGCTGCGGACAGGGAGAGCTTCTGGAGCTCATGGAGGGGACTTTGTGACTCTGGAAATGGAGATAGGACAGAGGTTATGCTCTGCTAGTGAGTTTATTTAAGGAACTGACAGAGGCCAAGCCAGTGTGAACCTGGGAGATGTCTGTGTCCTGCAGGACAGGCCTTTTGATCCCAAATTTCATCTTAGCTTTTTGTCAGTAGTTTCATGATTTCCTGTTACTGCCCGTTGTGCAGGTGGGTAGGGAGCTTCATCCACAGTTCTGGGGGAATGTTTTGGCATTGCTGAGTTGAGGGGGTGTGAGAGCAAGGAGAGGAGTTGGTTAAATATCAGCATAATGTGACACATGCCGTGGGGCACTGCAGGAAGTTGTTTCCTGACCTCAGGTGCTGCATCCCAGCAGCTTCTGGGAGACCCCAAGGAATCCTGCTACAGTTCATGGCATCCCTGCACCAGTTGCACTTTGCCTGACTCCCACCCCAGCATTCCCACCTTTCCATAATGCCAAACCTGCCTGTTGGGAGTTCCTGCTCTACCCTAAAGGACTGCCAAGGCTGGGGTACAATTCTGAGCACCTGGTGTAGCGTTAAACCTGACCCCAAGCCAGCCCAGGACGGATGATCTGAACCTTGCGGGCTGTCACTTGGCTAAGGGCACGAGACTTCCAAGTGCACACGGGGGAGAGGCAAGGAACAATCCAAAACGCTGGAAAGCAGCATGGAAAACGCAGTTTCTGTAAACTCCAGTGTTCCAGTGGTCAGATCTGAAAAGCACCGGACGCGTCCCGGCGGGTGAAGTCAGAGGGTCTTGGCAGAGCTCCTGCCCCAGGACCGGACTCTGGCGTACGCGAGGGAAGGTTTCCACGGGCAGTGGGGACACGGTGTTTTCTAACACAGCTGTTTTCTAACCACGGCCCCTTTGGTGGCGTTGCAGCTCCCGAGGTGACGCAGGAGACGGTGGAGTCGCTGATGCAGAAGTTCAAGGAGAGCTTCCGCACCAACACGCCGATCGAGATCGGGCAGCTGCAGCCGGCGCTGCGCAGCACCTCGGTGGGCAGACGGAAACGCCGCAGCCGGCCCCGAGGTACGTGGCCACGGTGCCTTAGGGTCTGAGCTTCTGTATTTTTCAAATCCTGCGCTGCATTTAGTGCATAGCTCTAAGCTCCATGTAGAGCGTTAGATGTTGCTTTCCCGTTTTGGTCAGACACAACAATCCCTCTGGGCCTGAGGTCCAAGGACACTCTGCCTCAGGCCCCAAAATGTATAAACAAAAGTGAATTGGTGGGAGCAAACTGGGGGTGAATGACTTCCTTACCTGAAGCTGTAATTGGAGGATTAGCCCCTGATATGTAAATGGACCAAACTTTAAAACTCGTGACCATCGCCCGTCCTGGGTGTAGCCTCTGGGAGCCTTTTGACTGCCCAAGGTGTATCTCTTGAAGGCCTTTAATAAATACCCACTTTTATTCTCTTATTCTGGTCTAGCCTCTGTTCTAGGGAGCCACTCCAAGGCATCAGCCATGGCCAGAGGAGCCTGGCTGGGGAAGAATGTGGGAGCCTCCTCACCCTCACTTCTGAGTGGGTGAGCTCCTCTGTGGTGGGTGAGAGAGGGGCAAACCCCACACAGCACCCTCTGAGTGGGCTGGTGGAGGTGCCTGGAGTTGTGTCACGTCGTGTCCCCTCCAAGGGATTCTGCTGCAAGCCCAGAGCCCCTGCCAGCTGCCCCAGCTAAAACAGGCAAACACAGCTTCTTGTCGAGTTTTAGTTTCATGAAGGGGTGAAATTCATTCTGGCTGTCACTCACATCATCGGGACATCTCTTCTTTCTGCTTTCCCAGTGCTTAGGGGCTTTAGGGGGCACGCAGACAGTGGGAGTGCAGCACCACACAGAAGGTTCTGCCAAGGTTTGGGTCCAGATTTCCATCTCTGGAGGAGGAGGAGATATCAGATCCCTTCAGGGGTGATGGGGATGAAGGTTCTTGGGCTGTGATCTGCCCACTGCACTGAGGGTCTTTGTGTCAGCTCTGGGAGCTGGGAAGGAAATACTTTTCTTTCTGTTTACTGTTGGTTTTGTTTTTCATTTATTTATGAGTCTGAAACGTGATCTTTTATTCCTGATGCATTTTCCTGCGATACAGGCCTGGAGAGGGCCTTTTTTTTTTTTTTTTTACTATAGCTCTGCCCATAAATTATTTACTTAGTATGAAGAAAGTGTTCTGACTCTTTAACTGGTTTAAATTATTTGGTTTGTTTTCTAGTACTTATTCAAATAGGTGCCTCTGGATTTTAGTGTGGGTGTGGGTGCTCTGAGGTCCACGGGGACTGTCAGGGAAGGTTTTCTTGATTCCTTGCTCCAGCCTTTTTTTTGCTGTTGTTGTGTGTTTTTTTTGTTTTGTTTTGTTTTGTTTTGTTTTGTTTTGTTTTTTTTCTTTTTTTTTTTTTTTTTTGTGTGTGTGTGTGTGTGTGTTTATTTCCTTTCTGAACTGCCTGAAGGTAAGAGGCTTTTTGGTCACTAATGGAACAAGTCAGTTAATCCTTGCAGCTGAGGAGACACAGTGCCCAGCTGCAGGCAGAGCCTCTGGCACTGTGGGAGCCGAGTGTGGCCCTGAGCCAGCCTGGCTTGTCCCCAGTCTCTGGAGACGCTTCCCACCCCATTTCCCACCTCCCCAGGGTTCCTCTGCCTATTAGTGACCACGGGAACAGTCAGTGCTGATCAGGACAAGAGCACCCGTGGTCTGTCTCCATCTCGCCCCAACGGTTTCCTCAGTATGAGAAAATGAGATTGCTTTGTACTCAGTGTCAGTGAGGGAGGAGGAGCCTGAGGCAGAATGTACCCCACGGGCTTCAGGAGGGGGCTCTGACTCCCAGACACAGGGATCCCTCACCTGCACACACTAAGAGTAGGATTTTAAGCTCTCAGTCATCCGAAATCCCCAAAAAGCCAGGTAGTCCCAGCTTCTCCAGTGGAGGTCTCGCTCTGCACAGCCCCATCCCATCCATCCTCTTTTCCTCTTAATTTAAATATCTTTTTGCTTGCAGAAGTGGTGTCTGGGGGCTGTTGCTGAGCTGATCCATGCCTTTCCTTGCCCATTCCCTGGCTTCTTCTGTGCCAGAGGTTTTGTTTTTACAGCCTGTGCTTACCTGTGCCTCTGGCAGGCAAGCGTCTGGAGTGCCAGCAACCCTTCAGGGTAAAGGATGATAACCACAACTCGGGATGTTTGCATTTCCATCCAGTGGCAAACATAAACCCTTTGCCTCATTAATCCATTGCAATCCGTGAGACGTTTTTTTCCGTCCCCCTAAATGAAATTGTCCATTTGGGATCCATTCATTTCCTCCTAACGGCAGCGTGGCAGTTCCGCTGATGGAGTTTGCATCCAACTTTGCTTCAGAGTAGTGACAAGTCAGCCTGATGGATGCATGGCTGTAATTATTTTCTTGTGGTTTGATTTAATTAATGTTTAACCTCATCAAAGCCCTACAGCTGGAGCGCTCTCCCTGCAGGAACTGCACACAGCAGAGGGATTTCCTCCTCGATGGAAAGGCTCCGAAAGGGTTTCCGAGCGCCCCTCCTTCAGAAGGATGGGATAAACCACCCAAAACAGAGAACAACCTGACCCCCAGCCCAAGGGAAACAAATCTGGGATAAACTTTGCCTTGCTTTACTTCCCTGCTCTGAGTGTGCTTAAGCTGCTGCCCACTGCTCCTCATTAAATCCAATTTTGCCCTGAGTGTTTCCAGCAGCTCTGGGAAAAGTGCTGTTTTCCCAAGTAGATTGACTTGAAAAAAAAAAATGCAAAAAAGCAAAACACCAAACCACACCACCCTCTCTATTTACAGTGCCATATAACTTTATTATATATATATATATATAACTGCCTCTTTCATACAACCTTTCTCCCTAAACACTTCTATGGAGCGAAGCACATTCAGAGCTTATAAATAATTGAGGGAGAGCGAGGACGGAGAGAGCCGAGGGTGGGAGGGGTGGGCTGGA
This sequence comes from Hirundo rustica, assembly GCF_015227805.2. NCBI lineage: Eukaryota > Metazoa > Chordata > Aves > Passeriformes > Hirundinidae > Hirundo > Hirundo rustica. The sequence continues at coordinate 7,550,170 of NC_053469.1, forward strand.
AGGAAGAGGGCTCTGCTGGGGGCTGGCAGAAGGGGAAGGAAGGATGCTGCATTCCAGAGCGTTTATCGATCCTGAAATGCAGCCCCGGAGCATCCCAGCCGGGCTGGGGAGCAGGGAAGCGATGCGCTGGGGAGAGGCGGTGGGGCAGGGATGGAGGGTGTGTTTTTGGCCGATGGGGCACGCTGTGTGCCCAGCCCCGGCGCCGGGAGGTGGCCCTGGGGTGCCTGGTGTGCGCAGAGAGGGGGTCTGGTGCCCTCTCCTGGGGCAGGGCTTTAAAAACACTCTGGATTTGGGAAGGAGTAACCCATAATGGTCCTGCTGAGACAGGATGCGCTGCTCATCGGGGTGTGCTGCTTACTGGGCTGCAGTTCCTGTGCTTTGGAGGTCTTGGCTGTGCCCTGAGTTACCCAAAGCTCCCCGAGGGAGCAGAGCTGAGGCTCATCCATGGTCCCTGCTTTCACCTTGCCCTGTCTGACTGCCCTGTGGTGCCATTGGAGCGTCACATTTGAGGCTTTTCTGGAGTTCACCTGGGAGCTTTCACCTCACCTGAGCCGTAAGATCATGTCCAGCTCTTTGAGTTGGTGCTTGGTGAAAATAAAACCCTTCAGGCTGTGCGGGGGCTGCAGTCTGGGCTCAGCATGGACCCAGTTTTTCACAGTGGAAGCTCGTGGAGCTGTCACCTGGCTGTTGCACCTCCTGCACTGGTGGGGTGTTTGGGGTAGAGACAGGAGGAGGAGGAGGAAGAATTGGTGAGGAGGAAGAGTTTTCCTCAGCTGTATATGAAACCAGTGTGTGTGGACATACCCCTGCCAAAGGGTGCTTCGTTTTAAAGGGCAGTTTTGTCATTATACTTTTATGGTTTTGGGGTTGACTGGGTAAGGTTCAAAAGAAAAGGTTTGTGTAATTTTTTTTTTTTTTTTCACCTCCTTAAATCTCCATCTGATTTACCTTCCTCTGACCACACCTGGGTCGTTTTAGTTAGTTTGTTTGTTTGTTTGCTTTTCAGTTGTCTGGTGCTCTTTTCAGTGTTACATTAATCAAACTGAAATTTCCCACTTAGCTAAGTGCGTTGCCCTGCCAGCTCTTAGTTCGTGGACTGTGCTGGGGAGGGCATTCCTCACCCAGTTTTTATTGGGAAGCCTGGGAGCAGAGGGCCTTGTTGGACACCCAGAAGGAAATGTTGCATGGGGTGAGTGAGCACGGAGTGAGGTGAACCCAACGCGGTCGGTGAGGGTAGTTGTGGGTGTTGAATTCTGTGGTGTGCACAGGGTTTTGCCCTTTTTCTGGAGGAAAAAAGATGCAGAGAATCCTTTTTCCCTTGATAGTGGCTGCAGGGCAGAGGGATCACAAAGATGTCACCCAAGGTGGCACTGCTGGGGGCAAAACCAAGCTGCCACTTCTATTATAACATCCAGCTTCACAGGATTAAGTAGCTGAGGTCAGCTTGGCCTCAGCCAGGAGCTATCCAAACAGCTGCTGTTACTTATTTCCTCATTTTAACTCAGGTTGGATTCCTTTTATGTCTGTAGCTCTTTCCCTGAGATTCTTTCAGGTTCTGCGACCCCCTGGCTTCGGGGAAAGGATTAAAAATGTCATGTTTGTTTTTTATTTCCTCTTTAATGACAAAACCCTCGCTTTTGAAAATATGCACGTGGCTTCGGCTAACAAAAAGTCTTTGGGGACAACTCCGGTTCCTGAATTTTATTTCCTTATCCCCACTCAGCATTAACGGGACCATCTTTAATTACACCATAACGAGGTGTTTGCCTTGGCACCCCGCCGTGCTCCCCACTAAATTAATGCTGCACTCAGAGCGAGCGCCCTGCCCCGGCGCCTGGCTGAGCTGAGATCTATTTGAAGGGATTAACGAGCTTGTAAATCTGCAAACAGGATTAGTGACAAGAGCATATTCCTTGAGCTCCCCTTCCCTGGCTGCCTCCTGCCCCACTGCCTGCTGAACGAGCTGGGCAGGAGATGAGGGCTTGGGTGAGGAAGGGGAGCTTTGTTTTTACTTCCAGTCTCAAAAGCAGGAGTAAACTGGGAGTAATGAGGGTGTATTTCCCCGTGAGAGCTGCTGGAGAGAGTTGCCAGTGCATTACTGATACCCAGCACTTCAAAACTGCCATTTCCCTGGTCTCTGTCTTTTAAGCATCTTATTCCAGTTTGGAACCGATTGCAGTGATTAGGACCTTTTTGTTTCCTGATTCTTGGTGGTTTTCTCCCTCTTTTTGAAGGAAAAGGGAATGCTGGCCAGGCAGGGCTGCTTGGCTTTGCCTGGTTGCTGTCCTTGTTCATCAGTAATTGCTCGTGGGTGCGCTCTTCCAAGAGCATCCTTGGCCCCACCGTGGTTATCCACACCCTCGTGCCCTGCTGATCTGCCTGTGACCAAGGCTGCTGATGGACCCGGAAGAGGAGGCATTTCCCCAGTTGTAAATGCCTCACTGTGCTAATTTGGTCAGATTTTGGGGCCAGTTAAACATGAAATCAGGTTCACGGCAGGATTACTTGAGGATTAGTGTCCCTGTGTCCTCCAGGCTGCCTCAGCTGGGTTCTGAGATCCTCAAAGCCACCACCAAGGTGTGTTCCAGCATCCTTGATGGCACGAAGGTGTAAAAGCACAGCCCTGGCAGCCGTGTGCGTGCCCCGGGCTCGTGTTGCCAGGCTGACCTCTGGCACCGCATGTTGGGTCAGAGGAGACGTTTCCGCTGCGGGCTGGGACCTGCGCCGGGTCTCCCAACTCCTGTATTTATACATCCTGCTCAGTGCTGGGTAATCAGAAAATGCAATATCGCTGTCACCAGCTCTCTGAAGACATCCAGCCTGAGTAATTTAACATGTCAGCTCCATCCATCACGGAGACGCAGCCGGCACACAAACGCCGAGTGGCCGGAGGGGGCTGGGCCGGCGGCTGGCGGAGCAGCTGCTGCCTGTGCCAGCTGCCCGGGCACCTCGGCGGGGTGTGACAGCTCAGAGAGCGCCACATCGCTGCCTCTGTGCACCCCAGCCATCTGCCCGTGCACAATGGGCCGGCTCTGGTGCACGGGAAGGTGTCAGAGGGATGTGCCGTGTCCTACCCGCACAGGCAGCGCCCAGACCCCTCTCCCTGCAGGGGCAATGGCTGTGCCGAGCTCTCAGGAGTGGGGGGACCCTCCCACAGCTGCTGGTTGTCCCCCAGTCCTGGCCACTGCAGCAGCTCAGTGAGAAGGGGATGTGCAGCAGGGCTGCAGCCCTGGCCGGTTGCCCAAGGGCCTGCGTTAGAAGCTCAGGCTAATTAAGATCTCCCTCACTCTTGCAAATAAGCCTTATTGGTGTTACCACACTGCTGTGCCTTTCAAACCCCTCGGTGCGGGTGTTATCATGGCACTGGATGTTTTTTGTGGTGTTGTGGCTGGAGAGGGCTTGGTGATGGGTCATGGTTTGGGATCTTTACCCCCCCCCCAGCCCCCTGTCCAAGCACAGATGCTGCTGCGTGCAAGCACTGACCCTTCCTGCTGCTTCCAGGAGGAAAGGAGCCAGCAGAGCCTCTTCCTGCCCCGCTGCTGAGACTGCCCTGCAGGGCACTGCTCGGCCAGGTCGGGGCACGGCCAGGGCAGCAGCCACGTGCCGAGCTCCTGGCGTCCCTCTGGCTGCTGCCAGCCACCTCTCATCGCCGTGATTAAGGATTTCAGAGGGCAGAAGGCACCGCTCATTTTCTGTTCTTCTGCCAAGAAGTGGGGAAATTGTGCTGCTGCCTAGAATAAAAGATTTTTTAAAAACAGTAAAATATTTTAATGGCAGTTTAAAGGGCCACTGTCAGCCCCCAGAGGCCTCTTTGCTTTAAGCTCTGCAAAGATTGAAGGACTTCTGCCAATTAGAGTCTGCGGTGCTTTTTAAATGTCCATCGCTCCTTGGTGGGTCTGGGGATGAAGTCAGCTGGGCTCCTGCTGCATCCCACACCCTATCTGGAGAGGAGGAGGCTGGGTGAACCTCGGGCCAGCCCTGCTCCTGTTGGTCCTGACTGCTGCTGGGGGAGCAGATGGGCCAAATCCGGGGCTGAGGAGCAGGAAAGGCTCTCAGGGGGGTCCTGGGTGCCCCCCAAGTGCTGTATTCCCCCTGTACCATTTGTCCTTGCTGGGTTTGCCAAAATTCACTGCATTTCGTCATGCAGGTGTCCTTGGGGAGAGGAGCTGCCACACTCAGGGGTTTTCTTTGTAAGTCCCTTGAAATACAGTTGTGTTTTTATTTCTGAGAGTGGAAAGTGTCTTGTTACATTCACATCACTACAGGCACTGTGAGGTCTTGATTTTCGATGAAATCATAAAGGGTAGAAGTTCCTGATCACTGCTGGTGACCCCAAGCAAAGAACCTTAGCGAGGACTGGGGGTTGCTGGCCAAATCCTCAGCTCCGCCGAGGAGCTCACAGCTCCACCTGAGCATCCCAGCTGCCAGGGCTGATTGTTTTTTCCTCTCTATTGCCTGCAGGTGGAATCGGGTTTGGACGTGCCAAAGGCAACTCTGGCTCAGAGGCAGACGATGAAACCCAGCTGACCTTCTACACGGAGCAGTATCGGAGCCGGAGGCGAAGCAAAGGTACAGAAGGACGCTCTGGTTGCACGCTGCTGTCAGGGGAAAAGAAATGCTTGAGCACCTTGACTGTGCCCATGGGTGATGGTGCCTGATACTGCCCGAGCCTAAAGGACAGCCACACCAGTCTGTGGTGGTAAGGACGTCCCAAGATGTGCTGTTGGTGTGGTGCAGCTCCATGCAGGAGCCATAAATCCCATTTCCCAGGGATGTTGCTGAGGTTCTGGGTTTCTTTGATGGTTTCTAATAGCAGTTGCCCTCCACATGCCCTGGCACTTCTCCAAAGCTGCACCAGCAGGCAGTGGTTGTGTCTGTCCTCATCCTGGCACCAGTGCAGCTGTCAGGGTCGGTTACCTTGGCAATTCCTTGCTCCAACCTCCTGTTTTCTGCCCTTTATTTCCCATGCAAAGCATCCGTTGGATGAAAATTTCCCAGCCTTCCTCTTGGCACAAAGGCAATTAAAAAGAACAAATTCAAAATGAGGGTTGGGGCAGGGATTTGTAGACCCGAGTCCCTTCAGGCTCTTTTGTGACTTAGAGAAGCCAAGAACCTGAAATATCATCTGGAGTTTGAAATGAGTTGTCCGCGTTTCCTCTCGTCACATCACGCCGGATCCGTTTTGTTCGGGGCTCTCAGCCCGAGCTGTTCGGCGGAGGAGAGGACGAGTTTTGCCGCCGCCGCCGCTGCTGGGTTTGAAAAATCACTGTCGGGAAATAACTCCGTTGGGAAGCAATTTAAAAATTGCACAGTGGGTCTGCTCCCTCCATTTGTTTTGTGCGCGGAGCCGGGCCTCGGCAGCGCGCGGCAGCCAGACGGATGCCGGTGCCCACCGCGGCGGCACGCGGCCCCATTTGTTTCCATGATGAGCCATTCCCATAAATGCTTCCTATGTGTTTATTTGAATGTGAAATTACCTCAACACCTCTGATCAGCTCGAGGGTTGCACGGGGGGGATGAAGTCACGCATGCACAGGGGTGTGCTGCACTTGTTCCTGCTCGATTTTATCTCAGTTTTGTATGTTTGGGGGTTTATTGGTTTTGTTTTTTTTTTTTTATTATTATTTTATTTTATTTTATTTTATTTTATTTTATTTTATTTTATTTTAATTTTATTTTTTTTCTTTTGCGTGTGTTTTAGAACCAAAAAGAAATCATCACCACGTTGAAAATGAGCTTTTGGTGACAAAGAGTTACTTACCTGTTGCAGTACAAACACGGCTGTGTTTGGGGGAAAATGATTGAATCAGAATCCCAGAAGAATTTGGGCTGGAAGGGACCTTAAAATCACTTTGTTCCACCCCCTGCCATGGGCAGGGACACCTTCCACTATCCCAGGTTGCTCCAAGCCCCATCCAGCCTGGCCTTGGACACTGCCAGGGATCCAGGGGTAGCCACAGCTTCTCTGGGCACCCTGTGCCAGGGCCTGACCACCCTCACAGTCAAGAATTTTTTCCCAATAAGCTTAAGCTTCCTTCTAACCCTGCCTTCTGTCAGTTTGAAGCCATTTCCCCTTGTCCTGTCATTCCATATCCTTCTCCAGAGTCCATCTGCAGCTCCCTTCAGGAAGGGTTCAGTTATTCACCCCTAAGCCTTTTCTTTACCAGGCTGAACAGTCCCAACTCTCTCAGCTTTTCCTCCAGGGAAAGGTGTTCCATCCCTCTGATCATCCTTGTGCCTATGTGACAGGAGGAAGGAATTGGTTGTGTTGAGAACAGGGACAAAAGAAACTGTCCCAAAGCACTCCTGATACAGGGATCAAATTTCCCAGGTGCTGGAGGAGCTTTTTCAGTGACTTATTCAGGACTACTGGGCAGGCTGTGACAGCCCTTGGGAACTTTGGAAAAGTCACTGAAGTTTGGGGTTTTTTCAGCTTCCACTAGGAAAAGGGGTGATAGGGCACAGGAAGGTATGGAAAATGGTGTTTTAACGAGAGGCAGATAAATCTTTGCAAGGCTGCCTTGATGCCATTCCCCTTGGGGTCATTCTCTTGAAAAAGGCTCGTGCTGGATGCTGGGTACAAAGATATTTTTATTGACGAATGTGTTGGTTTTTGGTTGTTGGTTTTAGCTTTAGCTTGTAGGGCAGATATAAAGGAACAGATGAATGGGAAGAATTCCTTTCTTTCCCTGTGAATAAGCTGTTGTTCACCTGGGCAGCTTTGATGGCTGGGTTTGAAGGGGATTTGGGAGGCAGAGCTGCCTCGCGCCGCTGCACAGGGCTGGCTGTTAGATCTGCCTTAGTGTTTGAGCAATGCTGTGAGAACCTGGTTTGTTCATGTTCACTGGGGGCTAACTGAGGGAATTGGCTTGCATAAAGTCCCCATTGTACTTCCCCTCCTGTCTAGATAAATTTGGGCATCGCTGCATCCTTGAAAGGAATTTTCCATTATCCTTTCATTGACTCTCCTCTCCCTCATGGAAGCAGAGCAATAGCGTAGTGGGAAGTCGTAGTACCAAACTCATAATTACAAGTTCAGCCAAGATCCATAATTGGACGGGATTGTAACTCTAATAGAGAAGGATGCGTCGTCAGATACAGTTAATTCTTACAATGATGTTCCCCTATCGATTTCGCCAGGCTTGCGTGTCGTTGCAGGTGCCTTTGGATAGTTATCAGGTCCGAGGAGAGGGATTCCTTGGGGTTTCTCTCCTCGGATAAGATTTTGTAGGATTGAGCCTAATTACTTGTACTGTCAAGGCATTGATCCCAGATGATGCGATGGGAAGTTTCCACTTAGGAGGTGCGCAGGTTTGCTTTTATTTGAGCTTTGTTAAATGGCCTCCTGTGCCTCCTGGAGAAGGAGGACAGCGGGTTCTGTAGTGCTTCGGCAAGGCAGATTGGAGAGACATTCCCACAGGGCAAGGGAGGGTTTGTTCTGGTAGCTCAGGAGCAGCAGACACACTGGTTCCTGGTTTTCAGTGCAGGAATACATGGAGAAGTAAGAGGCAGCGCCAGCATGCTGCACCACTCACCTTCCCAGCTTCTGGGTCTGTGTGACGCCCTTCCACTGATGTTACCGTGTCTTTGGAAAGCCTCCAGAGAAATTACAGGGGAGGAGAGTGTAAGGAATAAAGCAGAGGAGATCTTCCCCTGGAGTCTTGGTCTTTGCTGCTGGGCTCAGCCAGCAGCCAAATCTCTGGGGTTTAAGCTGGGAGAGGCGCTGCTGGCTTATGCCAGGAAATGCTCTGTTCGTACCCAAATCTTCAGTGAGACACCTCTTCTCTGCACCACCGTCCCCTGCCTGTGCCCACACCAGCTCCCCACTCTCCCCTCTGATGGATCGGTGTGAGCTCTCCTCTACTCGCATGCAGTCTCAAGGGAGCTGGAATCTGGATTGCTTTTCCAAGTGAAACAAGCCCTGAGACAGGCTGTCAGGCTGTGCACAGCTCTGTGCTCAGAGGCTGAAGTGACCCTCAGCTGCGGCCAGGGATGGCTGGTTTGCTCCTTCCTGCTGACCCTCGGCACTGACTCCTTGAGGGTTTCCAGAAATCAGATTTTCTTCCAATCTGTTTGCATGGTTCTGCTTGCTCTGGGGGCTGGCTCTCCCCTTTCGCAGTCCCCTGGGAGAAGCAGGAAATGTGGGAGCTTCTTTGCATTCTGGCTGTGGTGCGCAGGTGGCTCCTGTCTCCGGGGCTGTCGGTCACGGTGCCTTCCAGCAGCGCTGAAGTCTCTGTGAGAGAGAACCTGACAGTGTTGTAAAGATGTGAATCCACAACCCCCGCTGGCCATCAGGGCGAGAGCAAAGCTTTGATGCTTCAGGGTGGGATGTGTTCAGTCTGGTCCCACTTGGAGTTCGAGAAGGAAAATATTAGTAGCAAAAATCCCCCTAAACCAAGGAGGGCAGAGCCCTGTGCACAAACTCCACTCCTGTTCCATCCCTCTGGCTCCGGGGTGGGGTTTGCCTTGGGCTCAGCAAAATATATTCAACTCCAGGTCTGACTGTGCAGCCCTGAGTTCCTCTGGTCACAGGCAGCACCTGCCTGATGGTGAAATCAAACAAGATGTGGGGAAGCAGCGGCACTGTGAAGGCTGTAGCAGGCTCCCTGCCCATCTCATTAAGGATTCCATGAGTACAATGAGCTCCTCCTTGCTGGAGGGAAGGCACAGACAAGGTCCCTGCACTTCCCTCTGCTTTCTCAGGCCACACAGCCGCTGCTCTGTAACACAGAAATATGCAGCAGATGCTGTTCAGCTACCTGGGCTGGGGGAAACTGAGGCAGGGAAATGATGATGTTGTATGGAGACCCTGCGAGGGGCTGAACCATCCCAAGCCCATTTGTCTTGGAGACCCACAGACTTTCTGCCCTCCCTTGCACTCTACTCTGAGCCTCTGTGACCTGCCAGGAGGTCCCCATAACTGCTGACAAGCCCCTGAGTGTGATGTCACTCCCCATCAAGCAGAGATCAGGTGCAGAGCTGCTGGAATCCCAGACACAAAGTGTGGGGTGCGAGGGCAAAGGGATGCTTTTGTTCCTGTGATGGCTGAGCTGTGCTGGAGGGCACCCAGCCCAGCATCCACCTACCTGGGGTGTCCCATGGAATGCCCTCAGCTGGCTGCTGCTCCTCAGGCTGTCTCTGCTCTCTGCTTCTGCTCGAGCTGCACCACCCCGATCCTGCTCCCCCACGCTCCTGGGATTGCTTCACCCCTCCTGGCATCTCCTGCTGAAAGAGGAAGGGGGCTAACATCCCACTCTGTTTTCACACATAGCTCTTGTTGAAGCTCCCCAGCACCCCAGGGAAGGGAGGGCATGGATTTGGGATGCTCCTTGGCTGAGGTCTCTGTGAACAAGGCACCTGGCTGTTTCCATAGCACGCGGCGATGGTTATGACAAATTAGCGGGGTTCAATTATGTACCTTGGATTGGTGTCAGCCCCGTGTCTGTGTGTGCTGGGCTGGCTGGCGGAGCCTTCTGAGGGCTGTTAGAGAAACGAGAAGCTGAGCTTTGATCTGCCTCTGTATTTGGTGTTTAAAACAAGGCCTTTTATAAGGGAATATTAGGTATTCGGAGTCTACTACATATGAGGAAGCTTTGCTTTGATCCTCTCCCATCTCCAGAGGCAGCAGGCACTTATTATTTCATGGGGAACTAAACGAAGTGCAGCATGAGATTTGGGCACTGCTCTCTTTGCTGGTGCCTCTGGCCTCGCTGGAGCTGAGTGAGTGCTGCAGGCAGGACATCACCCCAACTCTTCCATACTCCTCAGGGAATCGCTCCCCTGCTCTGCCTTAGGCTTGACTCGCCTTCACACTGGGGGAGCCGCTGTTGGCAATCAAGTGGGAGACAAGAGGTGATACATGCCAATCTGGGCTGCTCCCAGTGGCAGGAGGGAAGAGTGCGTCTGTCTGTGGCTGGTGCTGTCTGTCTGTCTGTACTTCTCCCTTCCTGGAAGCCCTGTGTCCATCCCCTCCTTGTGTGGTCAGCCCATGGCACGGACAGGTTAGGATTCCTCGGGTAGGGACATAGAGCCTGTGGTATTCCTCAGAAAGGGACACAGAGCTGTTAGGATTCCTCAGGAAGGGGCACAGCTGTTAGGATTCCTTGGGAAGGGACACAGAGCCTTTAGGATTCCTCAGGAAGGGACACAAAGCTTTAGGATTCCTCAGGAAGGGACACAGGTCTGTTAGGGTTCCTCAGGAAGGGACACAGAGCCTTTAGGATTCCTTGGGAAGGAACACAGAGCTGTTAGCATTGGTTAGAAAGGGGCACAGAGACTTTAGGATTCCTTGGGAAGGGACACACAGCTCTGCTCCCTGCAGGGACAGACGGACAGGTCAGTCTGGGTGGTGCACACCCCGCTGGGTCACGGCACATGGAGCTGTGCTGCTCTTAGTGAGGCCAGGAAAGAGCACCCCAGAGGGGACACCACGGCTCCCATGTGACCTGCAGATCCCCAGATCTCAGCAATGAGCTGCCTCCATGATACAAATCCTATCTTTACGCCCCAGAGCACCAAGGTCCCTCTGTCCAGGCTGCACCCCGGCACCACAGCCATGCTCTCACTGTGATGTCCAGGGCAGTGTGACAGTGGGGGATGCTGCTAATTCCCAACCATTCTCTGCTCTCCGTCATGAATGCTGCTTTTCCAGCTAGTGAACAAATGCGGTGCTTTTGCGTGATGGCTTGTTTTGCCTGCAGAGCAAAGAGGCACTGCAACAGCCCGTAAAACCCTCTCCTTTCCTGCTGGACTCCGGCCGTGCAGGGAAGCTGGGCTGGGGTTGCTCCAGCAGCCTCTTTGCTCCCTTAATCGCCGGTGGCTGTAGGTGTGGGTGCAGTGATGCTCCTGCCCGTGCCGGAGTGCTGAGCTGGGAGAGGGGCTGCTGCTGGTTGCTGGAGCTGGGCAGCACGAGGGGCTGCAGGTAAAGTGCTGGTGGAGCTGCGGTGGCCGCAGGCACGTTAACTTCCCTGGACCGCGCTGGAGATAAAGGCTTTTACATCTGTTCCTGGAGGCAGTGCGGGTCTTCCCATTTATTTATTTATTTTCCGACTGTATCTGATACAGCCTCAGCGAGTAATTGAGTGTTTGAGAGTGAAAAATTATCTCTCCGGCTTGGCCCTTATCTTGACAGCAAAGCAGCACTTTTAATTTAATTTTGTTCAGAGCATGTGGGTAACAAATTTCACTAATCGCTCTGCTGTCGCCCTCCGCATGGTAACGAGCCTCTTGTTTCCCAGGAAGCAGAACATAAACACGGAGCTGGGCGAGGGCTGGTGCCGCTCGGAAAATGAAGATGCTCTGTGCTGTGGATTCCCGTGGCACGATGGATTTGGCTCCTGGCTGCAGCAGGAAAGGGAGCAGAGGGCGGTGGTTGTCACATTTGTGCCTGTGAGATGCTTGGCTCTAGGGGAAACTGAGGCGGAGAGGGATGTGCCCCAGCCCTGGGGAGCTGTTGCGGAGCAGAGATTTGTATTCTCACATTCTCATCCGGTTCTGTCAGTTTGCGTCTGTTCCAAAAAATAATGGATGGAGGCAAGAGAGGGTTTGGGACCTTTTGGTTTTTTTTTCTTTTTGTGACTGTTGCCCAATTCCCCAGTCCCAGCTCTGCCTGCAGGGTGACAGTGGGACAGCAGAGGCAATGTGGTGAAGATCCAGCCAGGATGAGCAATTTGAGTCCTTGGACATCTCTTGCCACCAGCCCCTGGGACACATCCTGCCAGGTCCTGAGCCCTCCCTGTCACCCT